>NC_141094.1:46313296-46343296 GCF_041138505.1 Cibotium barometz
GACGCCCCCCCGGCCCCCCCGGGCCGTGCCTGCCGTAATGCCCCCCGCCCCCCCGGGGCCGTGCCGTGACGCCCCGCAGCCCCCCCCGGGGCCGTGCCGTGATGCCCCCCCAGGGCCGTGCCGTGACGCCCCCCTGGCCCCCCCGGGCCGTGCCTGCCGTGATGCCCCCCCCCCCCGGGGCCGTGCCGTGATGCCCCGCAGCCCCCCCCGGTGCCGTGCCGTGATGCCCCCCCCGGGGCCGTGCCGTGACGCCCCCCCGGCCCCCCCGGGCCATGCCTGCCGTGATGCCCCCCGCCCCCCCGCCGCGGGGCCGTGCCGTGACGCCCCCCGGCCCCCCCGGGCCGTGCCTGCCGTGATGCCCCCCGCCCCCCCGGGGCTGTGCCGTGACGCCCCGCAGCCCCCCCGGTGCCATGCCGTGATGCCCCCCCGGGCCATGCCGTGACGCCCCCCGGCCCCCCCGGGCCGTGCCTGCCGTGATGCCCCCCGCCCCCCCGGGGCCGTGCCGTGATGCCCCCCGCCCCCCCGGGGCCGTGCCGTGCCGTGACGCCCCCCGCAGCCCCCCCGGTGCCGTGCCGTGACGGCCCCGCAGTCCCCCCGGGGCCGTGCCGTGACGCCCCCCGGCCCCCCCGGGCCGTGCTTGCCGTGATGCCCCCCGCCCCCCCGTCATGCCCCCCGCCCCCCCGGGGCCATGCCGTGCCGTGACGCCCCCCGCCCCCCGAGGCCGTGCCGTGCCGTGACGCCCCGCAGCCCCCCCGGGGCCGTGCCGTGACGCCCCCCGCAGCCCCCCCCGCCGGTGCCGTGCCATGACTTTCCCGCCGCAGCCCCCCCGGGGCCGTGCCATGACGCCCCCGCAGCCCCCCCGGTGCCGTGCCGGGTGCCGTGCCGTGACGCACCCCGGGCCGTGCCGTGACGCCCCCGCAGCCCCCGCCCCCCCGTGACGCCCCCCGCCGCAGCCTCCCGAGGCCGTGCGGTCGTGACGGCCCCTTGGCCCCCCCGGTGCCGTGCCGTGACGCCCCCCGCAGCCCCCCCCGGGCCGTGCCGTGACGCCCCCCGGCCGCAGCCCCCCCCGTGCCGTGCCGTGACGCCCCGCAGCCCCCCCGGGGCCGTGACGCCCCCGCAGCCCCCCCCCGCCGGTGCCGTGCCGTGATGCCCCCCGCAGCCCCCCCCGGGCCGTGCCGTGACGCCCCCCGCAGCCCCCCCCGTGCGGTGCCGTGACGCCCCGCAGCCCCCCCCGGGGCCGTGACGCCCCCGCAGCCCCGCAGCCCCCCCGGTGCCGTGCCGTGATGCCCCCCAGCCCCCCCGGGGCCGTGACGCCCCCGCAGCCCCGCAAACCCCCCCCGGTGCCGTGCCGTGACGCCCCCGCAGCCCCCCCGGTGTCGTGCCGTGACGCCCCCCAGCCCCCCCCGGTGCCGTGCCGTGACGCCCCCGCCCGGGGCCGTGCCGTGACGCCCCGCGGCCCTAGCCCCCCCCCCCCCCCCCCCCCCGTCGGTGCCGTGCCGTGACGCCCCGGGACCGTGCCGTGACGCCCCCGCAGCCCCCCCGCCGTGCCGTGCGGTGCTGTGACGCCCCCGCAGCCCCGCCCCCCCCGTGCCGTGCCGTGCCGTGACGCCCCCACAGCCCCCCCCGCGGCGCGGTGCCGTGACGCCCCGCAGCCCCCCCCGGGGCCGTGCCATGACGCCCCCGCAGCCCCGGGGCCGTGCCGTGACGCCCCGCACCCCCCCCGGTGCCGTGCCGTGACGCCCCGCAGCCCCCCCCGGCGCGGTGCCGTGACGCCCCCGTAGCCCCCCCGGTGCCGTGCCGTGACGCCCCGCAGCCCCCCCCGGCGCGGTGCCGTGACGCCCCGCAGCCCCCCCGGTGCCGTGCCCCGCAGCCCCCCTGGTGCCGTGCCGTGACGCCCCCGCCGCAGCCCCCCCGGTGCCGTGCCGTGACGCCCCCCACCCCCCCCGGGGCCGTGCCGTGCCGTGACGCCCCGCAGCCCCCCGGGGCCGTGCCGTGACGCCCCCCGCCGTGCCGTAGGGTGCCGTCACGCCCCCGCGGCCCCGCCCCCCCGGTGCCGTGCCGTGACGCCCCCACAGCCCCCCCCCGGCGCGGTGCCGCCCCCCCGGTGCCGTGCCGTGACGCCCCGCAGCCCCCCCCCCGGCGCGGTGCCGTGACGCCCCGCAGCCCCCCCGCTGGTGCCGTGCCTCGCAGCCCCCCCGGTGCCGTGCCGTGACGCCCCCGCAGCCCCCCCGGTGCCGTGCCGTGACGCCCCCCGCCCCCCCGCCGGGGCCGTGCCGTGCCGTGACGCCCCGCAGCCCCCCCGGGGCCGTGCCGTGACGCCCCCCGCAGCCCCGTGACGCCCCCCCCCCGCCGTGACGCCCCCCGCCGTGCCGTGGGGTGCCGTGACGCCCCCGCAGCCCCGCCCCCCGGTGCCGTGCCATGACGCCCCACAGCCCCCCCCGGCGCGGTGCCGTGACGCCCCGCAGCCCCCCCCGGGGCCGTGCCATGACGCCCCCGCAGCCCCCCCGGTGCCGTGCCGTGATGCCCCGCAGCCCCCCCGCCGGCGCGGTGCCGTGACGCCCCGCAGCCCCCCCGGTGCCGTGCCCCGCAGCCCCCCTACTAAGAGTTTTTGGGGATGCTGCCACTGCCAGTTTAATGAGGCTTTAGACCCCTTCGCAAAGGCATTGACTATAAAGATCAGCCATGCATGGGATACAGTGTGCAACACATGCACAAGCTTATGCAGCATACTCAAAGGAGAGTAAATTCTGGTCTAGCACATCCTTTTGCCAAAGGTCCGCCAGCATTGAAGGTGCACTATTGAAATGTTAATAACAAGGTAGTTGAAAACTCTAAGGATGGGATTGTCAAGCACAAATCATATGATAAAAAAGGTCATCACATCAAAGGATACAGCCAGGCTGGAATATTAAAGAAGCATCCACTTCACTACTTGGAGGGGAGCTTATGAATTTACCTCCCATAGTATGCAGCCCAATGCAAAGCTGTCCACCCCTTCCTATCTCGGAAGTCAATGCTCATTCCAGAAGCCATTAAAATCCCTATCACCCATTCATAGCCAAGGGCCGACGCTAAGTGTAGTGCAGTCTGTCCCAACTTGTCAAAAGGTAGCCAACTTTTCGCGCCCAGTTCAGGTTTCTTATAGAGCCAATCCATAAGCTTGTGTTTCAAACACATTTGCAAAAGATGCTCCTTTACCTCAGATAGATTACTAGAATGTTCACTCAATAGGTTTTCAATAGCAGACCAATCTTGCTCTAGGGTGCCTGTAAGCCGAGCTAGCCTAGAAGGTGCAGACAAAGTACTTCCTTGGGATTTCTGAGTTGTCAATGCATTATTGTACTCATTACTGCCTAGCAGTAGTCGAGCTAATCTGCATTGCAGCATTGCATCTTCATAGAATTCATCTGTCCTTGCATCAACCGTTTGTTTCCAACTCTCTGGATTGCTTCTAAGCTCAAAAAGCTTCAAATCACTGCAAGCTTGCTTGCTCCCATAAGTAACAGAGAAAGAAACTTTGCCTGGAGCTGATACTTCTGGAGATTTACACCTAAGAACACCCAGCTGAACTATCTCTGCCGGAACCTCGACATCACCAAACATGCAGCACCAATGTATCTTATAGAATTCATGTATATCCCCACGGAATTGGCCTGTTACAATGACCTGCAACAAACACGTATATTCCATCAACTCAGCTAAGACTATCAAAAGCATGCAGTTAAGTACGCAGACTGCCAGCAGATCTGCTAAGTGAAGCTAGCATCATACACAGTAGGATATAGATTGATACCTTAACTTCCTCTGATACAAAGCTCCAACTTGGTGAATAATCTGTTATCTCAAAAAAAAGCCGTGGAAGAAACGAGGGTTTCAACTTCTCAGTCACCGGTGATTGCCATGCCAAATATGTTCCTTGTTCGATTTTTCCTTGACCATCCTCATGCATAGTAGTGTCCAAATAAGAGCAAGCATTATCTGAAGCTGCTAAAGCACTGGTTTTGTTCTCAACAGGAAGCTCCCTTTGCATCCACCTATCTAGACTATCAAGTTTTCTCAGCACTTCATCTCCATTGTCTTCTTGAGATTCAAAAAGAGTGACTTCTGTGGTCTGTTCACCTTCTAGCCATGGCATCTGTGAACTAACCTCTGCACTACGTGGCCACTCTGTAGTACAGTGCTCTCTGTTGTTGCGAATCATGTCTTCACTCTCAGTGGTGTTTTCAAACAAGGATGACAAACAACTGATTTGAGGAGTAAAATCCTGCAAAGCCTTCATACCATCAGTCCATAGAGCTTTCATGTACCCTAAACATGAATTTCAGAAACACTATTCTTTGCAGAACATCAATTTATAAACTACATATATCTATATACATAGACATAGAAATATGTGTGTGTGTGTGTGTGTGTGTGTGTGTGTGTGTGTGTGCGCGCGTGCGTGTATACATACTTTTTTTGGTAATATCCAGTGCAGTATTTATATGGTCATAAATTTACAAGATGGGAAGTCTCCGAGCGGAGAGTATCCCAAATGTCAGAAACATAAAGAGAAAAACTCTAAACAAGAAACATCCATATCACCCTCATGGCAGGCATCATATAAGGATTGCCGCAATGAGGCTCTGAAGGATTCATATGACTGGTGATTCTGCCGACCCAAGTATGCCAAATTATGCTCACTCCAGATTGTCCAAAGAGCCCAATATCTCACCCAAGAGAGAAATAGTGAGTATTGGGACAAGGACCGCATATATCTGCCAAAAAGCCAGAAATGTTTCCCAAAAAAGTGACTAGGGAAACGAAGCCGAAGAGAATCTGAAATTCTCCTGAAGAGGATCCTGGAACAAGGACAGTGCCAGAGCAGATGAAGAACAGTCTCTGAGGGAGCCTGACATCTTAGACACGTGGAAGGTGCAATGTGACGTTTAGCAAGTATGACCCCCACTGACAATGTACCTGTCAAACATCTCCAAAGAAAAAGTCTTTGTTTCAATGGCATTTTACACTTCCACAACATCCGGAGATTCTTTCTCCACCATGAGAGGGGCTTCCTTATATGCCACAGAGAATTAGCATGTTGATGAATCCATGGGGCAGCAGGCTGAAGAAGCCTGTAGGCTTTGATGGAGGTTAAGGCAGGAAGGGGAACCGGATGAATAAAAGTAGCAGATGGTTGCAATTGCCAATCCATAAGCCTGTCTGTGTCAGCCACAGGTGGAATAGGTAAAAAGGGATGCAATAAATCAGCAATTTTCTTCCATATCAACCTATGATGCATTCCCAATGCATAGGAAGCAGTGGCCCGGGGAAAGGATAAGACATATCCCCGATCATCTACCACATCATGTATGTACCTAATTCCCAATTTCATAAGATTGTATGCCCGAACAGGTTCCTGTAAAGCCAGTGGAGTGTCAAAGATTGCACTCCAATGAATACTTTCTTTCCTCATCGAGTTTGTCTGCAAGCAATTATCAGGAGCCCATTTGACTTTAGAGAGAACTTGTTTCCAGTCAAGTATGAGGGCAGTAGAGAAAGGACAACCAGGTATCCTCCCTACAAATCTCCCAATCACAACCTCCCAATGATCCGTAGTCCAATGACCATAAGCAGAAGTCCTCATGTTGACACACATGGATGCCAACATACAAGTCCATGGCTGCTGTTGACGGAAAAAAGTATGCAACATTGTAGCCTTCCTTGCAAGTACATGATATTTTATATTGAGGACATTTAATCCACCATGCATCTTTGGGGAGCACACCATTTCCATCTTCATCAGTCTCAATGCTTTCACAGCAGTTTTTGTCTTCCATAATATCTCCATAGCTTGAGACATAAAAGCTGAAATATCCCTGGAGGACCAATGCAGCAAGGGCAAATAGAACTGGACATAAGACATCACAATGGATTGTACTATTCTAAGCCTGACATGAAGAGGCCAAGTAGAAATCTTCCAGTATTCCAGTTTATGTTGAAGTCTTTGGAAAATCCATTTTAACTGCTGCTTTCTGGTGATATGCCATCCTATGGGATATCCCAAATGCCTGACAATATCTCTGGAATGCACCACTTGACCCGGCCAAAGAATAGAATGCCAGTCACATTGTTTCAGGGGGAGTAATTTAGATTTTTCAAAATTGACATGCAATCCCGCTGCCAACCCATATAAAGAAAGAGTAGCCATAAGCATGCGAAGTTCCTGAGGAGAATTCTGTGGCATGAAGAAGGAATCATCAGCATATGCTTGTGCCAAAAAAGATGTAGTCCCTGGGATTTTGAGACCAGTCATCTGTCCTGTGTTTGTAAGATGATCAAGATACATCAAAAGAGGATGGGTCGCAATGGCATAGAAGAGAGCACTGAGAGGGCAGCCCTGTCTAACTGATCGACCCAATATCCATGACCGAGACAGATGGCGTCTAAGAATGCATTGAGCAGTAGAGCCGGAATAAAGCCAGTAAACTGCATTTGCCATCTTGGGACCAAACCCCAACTTTGTCATGATCTGAGAGATGAAATCCCATTGAACATTGTCAAATGCCTTGGCAATATCCACCTGCAATATAAGCACATCTTGATCCGAATACTTAGCATATTCTATTGCAGTCAAGGCATTGGATATATTGTCATGGATTTGTCTTCGCGGCACAAAACCATACTGATGAGAATGAAGTCCTGCATGCAATATCCTGTGAAGCCTATGTACAATCATTTTGGCAATAAGTTTGTAAAGTACAGGCATCAAAGTAATAGGCCTCCAATCTGATATATGATCACACAGATGTTTTTTGGGGACAAGCTTGACTATACCATGCTTCCAAGAGTGCGGCAACTGATTTGCTTCCCAAGCCACATCGATCATTTGCAAAAGGACCTCTTTCAAATCATCCCAAAAAGAAATATAAAATTCCACTGTGAGGCCGTCCCAGCCAGGGGACTTGTATTTGCTGAGGTGAAATAACGCATTATCAAGTTCCGTGTCAGTAAAAGGCCTTTCCAAGGTAAGAGCATCATTCATTTCAACTATTCCAGAAACATATCGAAGACATTCAGTCCTGGCATCAGTCACTTGATTAGATGGGGAACCAGGAGCAGAAAACAATTTCTGGAAATAATCGTGGCATTCGTCTTGGAGATCAGAGAAAGAGTGAGTCCAAGAGCCATCCATTTTCCTAACCCTTAGACATGAATTTTTATTTCGAGTAGCATGCAGGCCCTGGAAAAAGGATTTCGAAGAGCAGCCCTTATCCATGAGGGGCTTCATTCTTGCCCTAATCTGCCATTTGTGCAATTTCCTCTGATCATTAAGAGCAATTTTAAAATGTGCATGTGAAAGGGAATCCTTTTCTGAATCAGACAGTGGCCTCGACTGAGAAAATTCAGTCAAATGTTGTGCTGTCCTTTTTGCCCATTTAACCTCATTCCTCCATTTTGTCATATGCCATTTGCCATACTCCCTAATGACATTCTGAATACGAGAGACGAAGCTGTCCCAAGCATAATTCATGTCCTCCTGAGCATGAACTGGCAAAGGATGAATGGCCAATCTGATCATTTGCTGAAAATTGTGATGTTGAAAATAAGCCCGATTAGCATGCAGTAGTCTACTGGAGAGAAATGACAAATCATCCACAGGCATGCCAAGCTGCAAATTCATCCACAATGGAGCATGATCTGACAAGCCCAATGAGAAATCTATAAGGAGATGAGGGCTAAATCTGCAAATTGTTGTGGATAAAACAGATACCATCTGTCAAGCCTTGCCCAATATGTAGTAAGTGCATTATGATGAAAAGTATATCCAGGGACTGACCCTTGGAGAAGTATCCATAAATCTTCAGCCTGCAGAGAAAGAAGCATGTCATCCCATTTGTGCCTTTCCAGTGATAGCATATGAGATCGTGAAGTGGTATTATCTCTAGGCATAGGGGAATTATTAAAATCCCCACAGATGAATGCATTGGATCTCCATGGATATCTGCATAAAGAATCCCACAAAGAAGCCCTCATGGCAGAGGTCTGGGGGGCATAGACTGATGCAAACTCAAAAATATCACCATTAACATTGCATTGTATTACTATCCATCTGCCACTATTGTCATTGAAGGCCAACTGAGGCTGCAATTCATGTCTAACCAGCATGCATACACCTGAATAGGTAGCAGTACCAGCATAATATATATCATAACCGTTGAAAAAACCATGTTGTCCAGCCATGGAGTGTTGATTATGCTCTTGCAAACAAACAATATCTGGCTGCATTTTATATACATAAATCCAGAAAAGCCTCCACTTTGAGACATTGCAGAGGCTCTGTACATTGTATGTAAAGCACTTAAGTGTTTGAAGCATGAAAAGGTATGTACAGAAGAGTGAGAGGATAAGAACCATACATCAGAGAGGCTAGGCCTCTGCCTGCATAGGCTGCATGCCTTCATTGCCCATGAAAGACATAGCATTTTCCTCTTCTTTTGAATCACATATGGGGATGCCCTTCTTCAGTACGCCCACCCAATTTTGAAGGATAGGAGCAGAGGCTGAAGTAGAAGTTTGTCCTGGTGAGGGAGAAGAAGCATCCCATTGACGAGATTGAAGGGGGCGTTGCTTCAATACAACCACCTTCTTGGGTTGTTTAAAACCGTCCTGATCAATCCCCACAGTTTCCTTCATCTTCTCTTTCCCTTTATCTTTTCCTTTTCCTGGAAGTGCGAGCATCTGATTGACTGATTTTGCATTCTTTGCTCCATTTGTATTTGTTGTCTTGACTTGCAAATTCTCATTCTTTTCCCGTGTCTGGGGCGGCAAGGCATTTGGGGGGGGCTGATGCAGAACCATTGGGCATTCAGAGGCTAGATGCCCAAACTTGTGACAGGCAAAACAAGCACCTGCAAACATACCCCACTTCAATTCAAAATACTTTTTGCCCAATTTTACTCCCTCAACTTCCACCGCAATAGAAGGAGGAGTAGGTATGTCAGTGTCCCAAAGAATGCAGAACCTGTTACGATTTCCCATGGGGCGTGGTGGACAAATGACCTGTCCCAAGGAAGCAGCCAGGCCAGGCAACTCTTCACGCATGTAGTCCGGGAAGTTTGCAACTTCAACCCATACAGGGCAGTGATGCCGTATAAGACTTTGATAGTCCTTGTTTGGGGACCAGGGCATAGCATGTACCATTTGCCTCCCATAAAACAGGGGAGAGAACTCAAGAAGCCTCTGCTTGCATGAAGCATCTGATAAATGCACCTCATAAAAGCCTCTGGAAGCAAAATACACTCCCTCTACAAAGCATCCTCCAAGGATGGACTTAATCCACTGCGCGACATCGCTGGCCGCAGGGATTCTTCCTGGAAAGAATATTATAACCGCAGTTTGAGACAACTTTCTGAGAGGGTTTACCAGGGACGGCAACTTCAATTTGTAGGTGACCTCTGGAATCGGTTTGCCCCATTCCTGTCGTGACTGCTGAAAGTCATCCTTAAGGGTATCAAACACATACTGAGCTTCCAACGTAAATGCATCATCTTGTAAAGCCGGCTCTGATAGGCGGCGCTTAGCATCTGCAGATCTTTCTTTTCGGGCATATGTACAAACATCTAAGGCTGAATCCATTGATAGAAAAACGGAAAGGGAAAGGCTGTGAAAAGGAACGTAGATGCGAGTTATGCAGGAAAACACAATCGGGCTCTGCAGCAGCAACAAACAGTCGGACTCTGCAGGTACACACAGTCGGGCTACTTCTCAACGACACACACACACACACGAGCAGCAGCACACTGTGACGTTGCCTCTGTAGGAATACAGTCGAGAGCAGCACACACAGACAGTTCGCGAGCAGCAAACGCAACCTTAACTACAGCCGACACACACTTTTTTTTTTTTCATTCACACACACACACACACACGTGCGTGTATACATACACGCAAACATACATATACATACACACACACATAAATATATATAGATAGAGACACACAAAAAAAGAGAAAAAGACACACGTGCACACACATGAAGAGAAAGAAAGAAAGATAGCTGTATTAACGTCTTCAACATGCCAAAATGTCCTATGAGACCAAAAATGATTACATTCATGCATGAAAGTACAACGTCTGATGAAAAGAAAATGACATAACAAGCTAAAGACTAAAAAGCTTATAGCTAATAGCTAAGATCTGAGTACAAAGGCACTCAAGTGCAAGAGCAAGTCCATGTACAAGGGGTCAAAGGCTCTACTATCCTCCTAAAATGTCCAAAGTGGGGCATTGCAACATGGTGAGCAATGTGTCGAAGCTGAGCCAACGGGAGAGAGAGAGCGTCTACTAAAGACCCAATGGGCCTATAAGACCAAAGTGATACAATAATGTCCATGGCATATCTCATCATGGAACAGACATGAGAAGAGCATCAGCCCCCAGTACATGGATACCACTCTCCAATATACAAGCATGGGAGAGAGTGTCACGTACATGCCCAACGTACATGCCCACTGGCAGCACGTGGACATGATCCTAATTGACAGCCAGTACCAGGGTAGGTACCGAGGTCGTGTCTGGGCGAGTCCTGGACAGATGAACAGATGGTACATGAGTGTTCTGCAGGATGACAACTTGAGGTGCAGAAGAAGGCTGAAGGACACTGGACAATATGGTCATCACGTACTTGAAGGTGAACTTGAGCATGAGGTCCATGAGAATTGGGGATCACATGGGCATCATGGAATGAATTTGGAGCCCATAGGGCTACCCAATGGTCAGTCCATAGGCCACCCCATGGGGCAGCCAAGGGGCATCCCTTGGTGGTTGCGTGGCCAGCCCCTCAAGGGCCAAACTAGCCAGTCGGCTGATTACAGCAGTCCGACCAGGTCTAGGGAGTGCCAACCAGCGCATGATGGAGAAACGCACACCTGACAGCTTTAAAGGAGGCACAAAGAATGGCCACATCAGCAAAAACATCATTAAACCAGTGTTTTTGTTATAACTTGGTCGTAAAGGTTTATTAAGGAGCCCGACTTGAATAAAAGACAGCCAACTTGATGTTTTGAGATTATATGAACAAGGGCTTGGGTTTCTCATTTATCCATCTCACAATCCCATGGTTGGAGATCTCTTCTCTGTTTTCCCCCCAACAGTAGAACTTCTACCTCTTTCTCATCCAGCACGAGGACACGCAACAGGTTCTCAAGGAGGACTCAAGCTTATCTCGAGGGTGTGGGAGAGCAAGCGAGAGGGAAGACTGCATGAAGAGCAACGTCTGATTACAGGCAACCTTCCGGAGAAGGAGAGAGCTGTCCGAATAAGACTATTGCAGGATGGAGGGATTTAGAGCAAGATAACAGAGTACATGGTCTCTGGTTGTCTGTTGCATCCCGTAGGGAGATCAATTTTACTCTGACGTATGCACTTCAATTAGGAGAGAAGAGAACTGATTTCTGAAACAAAGCCCCAATTTGATTTTTGTACCTTTTGATTTCTGTTGATTCTGCACAGGTGGTAAAAAGTTGCGCTTGTATATACAGTGCTCGTACAGTCAGTTGTAGCATCTCAATAGATGTGATACATCGTCGGGGGTGAGCTTGTTTTGTTGCAACATGGCCTACCCAAGTGTAGCGGCTCAGCGTGCAGGAGCAGCAGCAGTAGCAACAGCAGAAGTAGGTGCAGCATCAGCAGCAATAGGGCAGCGGCAATGGCGGCCACATGCAGCAACAACAGCAGGGCAGCACCGGCTGCAACTCAGCAGGGCAGCAGCGGCGGCGACAATGGCAGCAACGGCATAGACAGTTGCGCAGCTATTTGGCGGGGATGTTTTTGAGTCGGCAACAACTGCTGCAGGCAGCAACACACGTCGTCAAGTCGGGTAGCAGCAGATGCACACGACTTGCAAAATAGTAGGGAGATAATGCTCAAAGTGCTTGCTTAATTCCATTGAGAAGAGGGCCTTTAAATAGGCTGAGTACAAGGCTTGAATTAGCTACTAGTACAAGAGATTATGTGTGATTAGGTGGGATTAGGTAGTCCCTGAATCTCTCCACCTTTCCCTAAATCAGTTCCTTGATTGGTAGAAAGGTAAATGCCCCCTTTTTGACGTTTGCCTTGTTTACTTTTTATCTGCTCTCTTTTACAAGAGTGTGTGCACATGCCTTTCGTATTTTGTGCTTGGATAAGGCTTGCTCTCCAACATGTAGTGAGAGAAAGAAAGAAAAAAGTGGATAAGGCTTGTTCACCAACATGTAGTGAGAGAAAAAAAGTTTATTAATGTGTACTGAAGGCCCAAAGGACCTATGAGACCAAAATTAGTACAAGTGTGTTCCATGGTATATCTCATAATGGAAAAAGAGAGAGGCAGAGAGAGAAATTTAATCAGTTAGCACAAAGTGTATGTCATAAATGTCAGTTTGAGTACCTGGCATTCAAAAGCAGCTTGAGAATTTATGGGTGCTCTGTGTGCAATCGTATCTTGAACACGGCTCTGCAATGCAGGCAATTGTGGGTCATTGAGAAGCTGTATTTGGTTGTGGGCAGGCTGTCTAGGTGCATGATTAGCCAGTCGTAAGACTTTGTCCCAAGCCAACGTGTTCATAGCACTTGTGTTAGGATTTCCCTCACCTATGCCATGTGAAGGAAAACAGAAATCAAGAAGGTATGATTGTTAGGTATCTTGTTTGCATGTTTATGGTACTTAAAATAACCATGTGATAGCAAGCTAGTTTGATTGAGCAAGCATCAGATAGCAGGTTAGGTTGAATTGTGTATAGCTTACACTGTGCATGACATGTTAGTAATACTTCCATTGAGCAGGCATCTGATAGCAAGCTAGCTTGAATTGTGTATAGCTTACATTGGGCATGACATGTTAGTAATGCTTCCATTGAGCAGGCATCTGATAGCAGGCTAGCTTGAATTGTGTATTTCTTACACTGGCCATGACATGTTAGTAATACTTCCATTCATACCTTGATCCTCAACAAGCAAGCAAGTGAAACCCGCTGAATTGTGTGTAACATGTTAGCAATACTTCCATTCATGCCTTGATCCTCAACAAGCTGGCAAGTGTTACCTGCTGAATTTTGCAGCGACTGCGACCGTACTTCTGCATTAGCAAACCCAGTCTCCTCAGTGGATCCGAAGTCCTCAAGAGAAAACTTGTCGAAGTCATCATTTCCATTTGAATTGAATTCTGAAAAATCCAATGGGGGTGTTGAAGCAGGACCTGCAGAGCTCCCTAAACTCAGTGCAGGCTCCACATCTGTGAAAAGTGAGTCTACAGTGTATTGTTCAGGTTGCATGCCCTGCACAGAGCTAGGTTGGCATGCATGTTGCGAATTGGCCTTAACACCCTGCATACAAAACAGCTGGCACAAGGTAAGATCTTTACCATCTTCAATAAGAAAAAGGTGCACTGAGACCTGTTTGATTCTTCAAAAACATCACACCTCTTTGACTTCCAAGTAATGGACAAGAACAATATGTTCAAGGGTCCTGCAAAAGGATCAGATTTATAATCACACCTAAGCTGGCTCATAAAACTTGCCAGTCTCTCTTCGCAAGAAAACTCACACAACAAATTATGACCAACAAGAAGAATAGGATTTGGTAACCGACTTGTCCAGCAGCCAATAAACCCTGCGCTGCAAATTCGACTGGCCATCGCCATGAGCATAGTACACATGTATTTTTTCTTCGCTACCAACCTGGGAAAATTAGGAATTAAAGTTAATGCCATTTGCTTCAGTGCACAAGCCAATAATGCTTTGCTCATTAGCATGGTATTGTCTAGCCTTCATTTACTCCTCAAAGTTTAATGAAAAGCTCCCTTACTCTCTAGTTCTACACGTCTAATCATGTGTGTGTGTAATCTAGACTGTTGAAGATATAAAGGAAATATGACAACCCTAGGTCCTTAGTGAGATCATGTGGTCACAAATTTCAGTAAATTCCAAACTTGTTCAAAGAATTAAAACAAAAATGAGTTTGAAAGGAGGGGAGGGGGGGCATGGACTAAAGGTTTTGAAGACATTCAACTCTCATGGGTGTTCTAAAAGATGAAGATTAATGACCAAAACCTTCACACAACTTACCTTAAGATGTTCATGAGCCTCTTTAACAGTTTTGTTGTCCTTCTTCTTACGCCATGGATGGCCATCCCTTCGAAAGTTCCGTAGCATTTTGCGATCAAAGAGAATCAATGTGCCACCTTGCATGCAACATGGTAACATTAGCATGATAGTTCAAATTAACAAGGATATAGAAACTAGTCTTTTGACATAACAAAGCTACCTAAAGCACTAAAACAAGGAGGTTGGAGGTGCTTGAGCAATGACTAAGAAGTAAAAGACATGGTATGTGTTGTTGGTAGTATGATGGACACCTTATGTACAAAGACGTGTTATGTCCCATGTCTAGGACATAACGAGGCTAGTATTTAGAGGCCGGCTTCATTGGGAGCTCTACCTTGGGATTGGAGCATCCCAAGGGTCCCAGCTACTAGCCCATTGGCATGACACACCAGTGATAGTCGTGTGAGGACCAGAGATGTGTGGTATGGGACACGCATGCTTTTAGTGTCGGTCTCTAGCTCGGGGGTGGCTTACCATTGTATTCAATTTGAAGCCTGAGGTTGGGTGGCGAATGCTAGGCAAACCCCTTTATGTTCCCGTTGATTCATGCGATGCGTATGCGTAGTTGCAGTGTGTGGGATGTGCTTCTTGAGCTCTACCATGTGAGTATTGAGCGTGGGCGCACACACAGGTGAGTGGACTCTTGCTTGGGGTGTTTCATTTGGTATCAGAACTCATCTCGAGAGAGATGGTAGAGCCATTGAACAACTTTATTCATTTGGAATTTGGTTTTGGTCTTGAAATTCTAAGGTGGCTTTGATTTCTTGTAGAGAGCTTGTTTTGTTTTAATGTTTTACTTTTGTTGATAAGAGACCTTTTTTATTCTGAGAAAGAGCCTTTGGATAGTGAGAATGAGATTTTGAAATTTCATGTATTCAGAAATTTGCGTGTGAGAAAGGAAATCCCAAAACCTTTGAAAGCCTTTTGAAGGTATAAAAATGGCTGAAGAGCTTATAACCTTTGAATGGTTATGTTATTAAGGTTTTATTAAACCTTAATAGAAGCAAAGCATTGCTCATAGCTGAATTATAACGCTTGTAGAGATTTTGGACGTAGACCAGCATCGATTTGCGATGGCATCGATTCGTGACAGTAACAAGTGACGGACGCACTCGATTGGCGATCTCATTGGACCGCGTTGTCAACACCAAGATAATGCTATTTTCATCGCTCAACTATGCTTTATCTTCAAGCGCTCGTTTATGACAAAATAGTATTAAACCTAAGGTGTAGAAGTGGTTTCTCTTTTTCAAGGCTTATATGGAAAGCGACCCATTTTCATAGCCAGCGAGAACTTTCTCATACAAAAAACGAATTTTCAAACTTGGTTCTTGTGAGAATGCCAACAGTAGGCAAGAAGCGGAAGGAAACACAAAAGAGAAGGAGAGATAGAACAGTAGACAAACGCCGGAAACACACAAGTGTTGGAGGGCTTGAAGGAAGCCCAAAAGAATGTATTAAATACTGAAGTGTGTGATGATTACAAATGAGACTTTGCTCATGTTTATATAGCAACCTAAGGTGCTGGTCGGTTTTCTCATAAATGAGGACAAAAGAATAAATGACTAAATACATGTTCACACTATGTTATAAGTGATTATGGGCTGGCCGCCCACTCAGCCCTGCTGTCCAGAGGAAAACGCAAGGGTAAGAAAGGGCTGGAGCTGCAATCGTCCAACACCTCCTCTCAGCTCCAGCACGGAGGTCCAACACCCATGCGGCGAAGGAGCTGATAGAGTCGATGAACGAAGTCTTCATCGGTAGCCCCGCTTCCGAGGGAGATGAGCTGCTTCTGAATGGTTACAAACTCTGTGATTTGCTCCATGATCTGAGCAGTGTCGGAGATCTTCAGAGAAGCCAGCTGATTTTCAAGTGCTATCTTCTGAGCACTGTTCTCCCGATGATACCGAGTGTGGACAGAATGCCAAAGTTCAGCTGCAGTCTCGGCATCATCAGCTGCAAATTGCCTTGCAACAGAGGGCTTGATGTTGAACAAGATGAAGGCATGTGCCCTGGCATCCTTGTCCAGCCAAGCATCAATCTCGGCCTGAGAAGCGGAAAGGGGAGGTGCGGTGGAAACCCCATTGACGATAGTCCACAAGCGGTGGTACTGTAGAAGAGTCTTCATCTGAAAAACCCAGTCGAGGTAGTTGGAGCCATCTAGGATGGCTTCTTTGGGAAGCTGGGGAATAGATGAAGAAATGACGGTAGACGCCATGGAAAATCTTCTGAAAGGGAGGGAGGGCGGAAAATGAAGCAACAATTGCCTCGTTCAAGTGATAGCGATGAAGACGGGAGCGTGCCCGATGCGCGATGAAGTATGGGATATGGGAGTGGCACTATGTTGATCCAACTATATGGATTAACTACTGCCCGGGTGACATGGGACAGAAATAACTACTGCCCGGGTGACATGGGACAGAAATAACTACTATATAATTACTGCTGGAGTAGCACAGAGGCCAGAAACGCAAAAAACGCAAGCAGGCTGTGGGCAAAAAATGCAGGAGGGAGCGAGGGAAAAAGAAAGACGATGGGCAGCGTTTGACTGTTATCTTCCTGAAAACCTATACCTGTGCAATAGGAAGGCTGTGTGAACTTCAGGGCTCTGATACCATGTGAGAATGCCAACAGTAGGCAAGAAGCGGAAGGAAACACAAAAGAGAAGGAGAGATAGAACAGTAGACAAACGCCGGAAACACACAAGTGTTGGAGGGCTTGAAGGAAGCCCAAAAGAATGTATTAAATACTGAAGTGTGTGATGATTACAAATGAGACTTTGCTCATGTTTATATAGCAACCTAAGGTGCTGGTCGGTTTTCTCATAAATGAGGACAAAAGAATAAATGACTAAATACATGTTCACACTATGTTATAAGTGATTATGGGCTGGCCGCCCACTCAGCCCTGCTGTCCAGAGGAAAACGCAAGGGTAAGAAAGGGCTGGAGCTGCAATCGTCCAACAGTTCTCACAGTCTTTCTTACTCTTTTCAATCATTTAAAGGTTTCTAAAATCAAAAACCTTGAAGTTTCTCTTTCTACCTTTAAGATAAATCAAACAGATCTCTTCTTTCAAGTTCGAAACCAGGAGATTTTCCATCGTAGGACTTCAAGATTTCAAAAAAAAAAACCCAACTCTTTTATCTTCAAAAAAGAAATCCAAGTTTATCTTCTTATTTTCTTTTCGATGTCCTTTCATTTTAAATCATTCAATTGAATTATTTTATGATTCAAACTCTTTTCAATGCTTAAACAAAAAATATATTTTGCACTCTTGCGATGGGGGTGAAGAATTATATGAGATGCTCACTCTGCATACCTGTGTGGTCGGTAGACCACCCATGTTGAAGTCGTCGTATGGCCTGCTTCACCATCAAAGTGGTGAACAAAGTGGATGTGGCAGGGCGTGACTCTGATGGCTGTGGTATCGGTGACTGTTGAGGAAGATGGTAAAGATTCTCCGTGTATGTGTGCCATGTATGTGGATCCTCGATGGAGTAGGTGGTCGTGGCTCTCTAATCCTGCGCCATGCTGTAGGTGCATCTCCACTCATGAACAAATGGTATAAATCCCAGTACTGTGCCTCCTCGTATGCTCTCCGCTTGCGGCGGGTGAGAGTCTTCATTTGTCTATGTGCCTGTCTCTCCGTAATCTCGCCCTTTGCTTTTTGTATGCAGAGGCGTCTATAAAGCTCTCTACACTCATCATCATACCATCTGTTTTGGGGCATGCTCCCAGATGTGGTAGTGTGTGCAGTATAATAGCTGCGGAGTGGAGTAGAGAAGAGAACTGAGTGGTAAGTTACCCTAGTGGTGCAGAGAGATCCATCTCGTATATACCAGCGTGTACATGATGCTAATATACATATGCAAGGTCGTGTGTGATGTAAAAAGTAGTATGGGGAGTCGATTTCGATGGGATATGTGAATAACGCAAACCAGCAAAGGATACTGAGAGATAGGTATGATCAGCTTCGATTGGGCATGGTGGGATAGTAAAAGATGTGACTATCTGTGTAGCCTCCTTGGTCCCCATGAGAGAGAGAGAGAGAGAGAGAAAGAAAGAAAGAAAGATATATTAACGTCTATGAAAGGCCGAAATCGGCCTATGAGACAAATCATTGTACATGTGTGTATCCTCTGTGTATCTAGAAAAATAAAAAGATACAAGGTAAACTGAAATGTATCACACTATCTGCTCCAAGAAGCTCCTAAGAGAAAAAAGGGGGGGGGGTGGAGCTCTATCCTGGAGGCTCATAATGCAAAAACTTTATGCCTGGGGTATACAATCATGATATGCAGATCTAGGCTAGCTCCATCCAGTACCATAGTGGGGGGGGGTCCAAAATAGAAGCCATAGGGGGGAAGGGCCTGAAAAGGCCCCACATAATCGTCGCCGGATCTGAGTAGATGCGGGTGATCCTCTCCTCCATGTAGTGCTGATGGCGAGTCCGGATCTCTGTGATCTCTTTGTGATGCACTCTGTGAGCCCGGAACCCTGGTGCTCTAGGCCTCTGTTGTGATCTGATGTCCTCGGCCTGCTGCAGTGTGACCCCTCTCTGAGCCGGTGGGACCAATGGTGTCGACCTCTGAAAGAAGTATGTAAGTTGTGACTGTCTCCCACCTCGCTGTGTGGTATGTGTCTGGAGGAGTGACTCTTTATGGTGCCGTATCTCAAGTAGGAACTGTTCGAGGCCCCTCTGGTCTGCTGACTCCATCAGCTACTGGCGGAGTGAGGTGTGTCCTGTTGGGGTAAAGGCACTGTGGCCACCCTTATAGTGTGTACAAGCCCATAAGTTATAGTACATAGTACACTTAGTACTTTTAATGTACTAAGTGCACTATGTGCACTAGAGCAAATATACATGTGTGATAGGGGAGTCACACACTCATATCATGAGTTGACTTATCCCCGCATGTCTCTCTCTCTCTCTCCCTTCTCTATGTGTGTCTCCCACATGTGAAACCCTAACTGTTTCACCTGAGCTTCATAGCTCCTTCAACTGGTATCAGAGCCCGGGTCACTTCCTCCCAATTTCCCGTTGTTGATGGCTGCACCCTGATTTCTCTCTGTGTGCTGCTCGTATTTTTTTGTGCTGGTCGTTTTTTTTCTTCTGTGTGAACCTGTCGCCTAACTGTGAGCCTGTCGCCTGGTCATCTCTACTGCTGGTTGTAATTTGCTTGCCCTAGTCGTCTGCTGGTCGATTCAGTCAAGGTTGCCTGCTTCATTACGTTGGCTGCTTAGCAATACGGGCAGCAACTTCAGCCAGGCTGGTCGCCTTTCTATAATCGTGGGCTGCCCAACCAGGCGGGCTGCCCAGTAGCCATCACGTGGGTTGCCCAGCAGCCAGCAGACGGGCTGCCCAGCAACCCCACGGGCTGCCCCAATTGCCCCTGCCCAGCCAGCGCACCAACCCGTAGGCAGCCAGTAATTTGGCGCAGCCAGTGGTGTGGACTTTGAGGAGATCTTCTCTCCAGTGGTCAAGATGACCACACTTAGAGCTGTATTAGCTCTGGTTGCTCATGATGATCTGGATTATTTGATCCAGATGGATGTGAAGTCTGCTTTTCTTCACGGCGGTGATCTCCATGAGGAGATATACATGCAACAACCAGAGGGTTATGCAGAAAATGGGAAGGAGAAGCTTGTATGCAAGCTGAAAAAGAGTCTTTATGGGCTCAAACAGGCACCAAGGGAATGGTATCATAAATTTGATACATTCATGAAATCCCAGGACTTCAGGAGGAGTGACATTGATCACTGCTTATATACCAAGAAAGCTTCAGATGGCAGTCTATTGATACTCATCTTGTATGTTGATGATATGTTGATTGCCGGGAAGTCTCGTAAAGAGATGGATGCCTTGAAGAAGAGGCTGCATCAGACCTTTGATATGAAGGATTTGGGTGATGCAAATCACATTTTGGGTATGCGGATACTTCGGGATAGAAATCAACATGTGTTGTATTTGTCTCAGAAGGAATATATTGGCAAAGTATTGCAGAGGTTCAATATGGAGGGGGGGAAGACGACTAGTACTCCTTTGCCTCCATATGTGAAACTCAATGCTATGGACAGCCCACAGTCAGAGACAGACATTGCATTTGCAATGGGAGTGGTTAGTAGATACATGGCCAACCCTGGCAAGAAGCATTGGGAAGCAGTGAAAGGTGTCATGAGATACCTGAAGGGCACACAGAGTATGTGCATCTGCTTTGGCAAACAGGATGCATTAGTGCATGGTTACACGGACTCGGATTATGCCGGTCATCCAGATAACCGGAAGTCTACTACCGGTTATGTGTTTACATTCACAGGTGGTGCTGTGTCATGGTGGATATCCAGGATGCAGAAGTGCATTGCCTTGTCTACTACAGAGGCCGAGTATATTATTGCAGCCACAGAGGCTTGCAAGGAGGCGAGAAGGAGGCATTATGGCTATCTCGATTAGTGGTGGATTTGGGTTATACAGGGAATACTCCATTGTTGCATTGTGACAGTCAGAGTGCCATCCAGTTGGGCAAAAAACCATGTCTTTCACGCAAAGACGAAGTATGTGGATGTGAAGTATCACTTCATCAGAGAGGTGATAGAGGACAAGCTGATTCAGCTTGTCAAGATTCATACAGATGACAACCCGGCTGATTTGTTGACAAAGAGTTTGCCTCCAGAGCGGTTTGCTCATTGCAGACACTTAATGGGCATGGATGAGGCCAATTTCAGCCTTGATATGGCCTTGTATACTATCATGTACATGCTGATTTTTTCTTTTTCTTCGCTTAAGGGCACATTGCCTTTAAGTGGGAGGTTGTTGGGGTAAAGGCACTGTGGCCACCCTTATAGTGTGTACAAGCCCATAAGTTATAGTGCATAGTACACTTAGTACTTTTAATGTACTAAGTGCACTATGTGCACTAGAGCAAATATACATGTGTGATAGGGGAGTCACACACTCATATCATGAGTTGACTTATCCCCGCATGTCTCTCTCTCTCTCTCCCTTCTCTATGTGTGTCTCCCACATGTGAAACCCTAACTGTTTCAGCTGAGCTTCATAGCTCCTTCATGTCCATGAAAGAGTGTGGCATGTCTCTCTCGAAGGTCACTATAGGCTTTGCATCTGCATACAAAATGCTCCTCACTCTCAATCTCCTCACTGCATAATCTGCATATCCTCTCTGCTTTTGGAATGTGTGCTGCCCGTGCTGCCTCAATCTCTAGCTGATGTGATGACACTCTGAGCTGGCCAATCACCACTCTAGCACTATGTGACATGTGACATCCATATATCGTGGTCGTTGTATGAATCCATCCTTGAGGTACTAATGAATTGGTCTCTATAGTACAACATCTTCAGCGGAAGAGGTTGACTACGTGTGATTCATGTCTCTCGTGTGTAGAGCTGCATAAGTCTTGTCTCAGAACACTGTTCCTCTCACATAGTGAGAGGCGGATGTAGGGTGAGTCGGGGTCATACTGGAAAGGTGGCAGATGCTCTATGTCCATTGAACCATTGTGTCATCTTTGAGTACCATGATCCTCTCTCTCTTGCCTCTACCATCTGCATAGAGGCCTCAAAAGCTCTCCATGAGAGTCTGTTTGGGCTGAGCTCTGTGACTCTATGAATAAAGCAAACTGTCTGGAAGAGAGCCTCTACTACCATCGAGGTGCAGCAAACTCAGCTCGTATAATGTCATGGGGTACTGAAGGTTTGTTGCGGATCATCCGAGACATCATCACGATCTGTGGCCTCTCAAGCTGTGTCCATGAAGATCCAGGTAGTCCAGGTGCCCAAACTGTAGCTGCATACATTAGTGCTATTGTCACCAGAGTGTTAAACAACCACCCCTTTGTACGAGGCTCCTGGAATTGTGCTTGGTTGGCACTGCCTCTCTAGCATGGCAAAGCGCTGCATATCATCGTGTAAGTCAGTCTCTGGCTGCCTATGCCATGGAGAATTGTCCTGATCTGCCGCCGGTGAAAGTGACCTCCAACTATACATAAGAGTCCACTACCTCCACCTGGCCTCCTACCAGGGTGAAAATGACCTGCCTCCACTGGTGTAGACGTATGGAAGATCATGACCTTGGTTTTCCAAAGGTTCACTGCTGTAAGACCTCGCTGTGTGCAGAAATCATCGAGGGCGTGGAGGTGCTGCTGCTCTAGTCCAGCCTGTGACTCAGAGATCAAGATAATATCATCAGCATACAATATAATGTGGACAGGTGTACCTGCGAGGTCCATAACATCGCCTCCACTCTGAGCTATGTAATCTGCTCCCTCATCTATGTAGAGTCCGAAGAGAGTGGGGGAGAGAGGGCAGCCTTGCTTCACACCAACGGTTCTAGCAATAATCTCTGCTGAGAGACCTCTTGGGCATTGTACTCGCCAGACCACTTGCTCATACAAAGCATAAATGCCCCATGCCATCTGAGATCGTACTCCTAGCGCCTACTATAGACGCTGGAACAGTTGCTCTCGGGGTACTATGTCAAAAGCTTTGCGCGGGAATCCACAAAGCAGCAGTGTAGCCTCCTCTTCCTCACCTTTACCTGGTCAATCAGGCATTGGAGAGTGAAGATATGATCGATAGTGGATAAGGCTTGTCTGGATCCAGCCTAACCTGGAGCTCGTAGATCCTCTCTCTCTGCATATGAGCTCAACTCAGCCTCAAGAACAGCTCCATAGAGTTTGGGCAACGTGTGGCCAATCATGATAGTCCTGTATGTCCCTAGATCTAGTGGATCTCCAGATTTGTGGATAAGTACAATGGTGTGCATATTCCACTCAGCTGGAAGACCCTCTGCTAGTGCCCTGTTAAATAGGTGAGCAATAAAAGGGGCAAGTGTACCTATTGCATAGATGAGGTGCTCACTCTGCATACCTGTGTGGTTTGATGAGCGCCCATGCCGTAGTCGGATTGCTCTCTCTACCATCTGTGTGCTGAAGAAGGTACATGTGGTAGGGCGTGGCTCTGGGGGGTGTGGTATAGGTGGCTGCTGCTGGGGTGGGGGAGGTGGTATAAACTCTCAGCATATGTGTGCCATACCTCTGGATCCTCAATCGGGGTAGGTGCTCGGGGCTCTCTAAGTCTGCACCAAGCCGTTCGCTGCATCTCCACTCATGAGCATGTGGTAGAGATCCCAATACTGTCTCTCCTCAAAAGCTCGCCGCTTCCGGCGTGTGAGGTTGTTCATCTTCTTCTTGGCCTCTGTCTCTAAGATCTCCCCAAGTGCCTTCTGGTTACGAAGGCGTTTGTAGAGCTCTCTGCACTCATCATCATACCATCTGTTTTGGGGCATAGTCCCAGATCGAGGAGGGCAGCTTGTGTGTGTATGGTGTGGAAAACTGATCATGGCGGATGAGTGTAGTGTGGTGGATAGCTGTGTGGTGAGCATCTCTAGAGGTGCAGATGGATCCATATGATAGATCCCCATGTGTACGTGGTGGTCATATACATCTGCTCTGCGAGATCCTGAGTGAAATGGAAGATGGTGTGTGGAGTGGAAGTATGCGGTTGGGTTGGCTGTGGTGAGCTGGCTAGCGAGAGGGAGAGGTATGTGTGGTCAGCTCCCACTATAGGCGTAGGGGGATGGTGAAGGCTGTGATGAGCTGGGTTGCCTCCCTAGACCCGAGAACATAATTCGGTGTGCTACCAGCTCCTGCTAAGGTGAAGCATGTCAAATCTCCTGATCCTGGCCATTTCACCATCCCGTTATAAATAACGAGATGGTGGTGTGATCCAAGCTCGAGTAAATGGTGGCCATAACCTGTGATGTCCCCTCCAGTATCTGCTGATATCTGTTGATATCCTAGCAACGCTAGTGTCCTCCTTCTGAACTATGTGCAACCTCTCTGGATCCTCAAAGTCATAGATATCGCACTGTCTGCTCTGTGTCCTGGCATTGAAGTCCCCCATTAGAAGGACTTCCCCCAACCTAGAGTACTACATAATGTTTACGGATAGGACCGAGTATGGTGACTTGGCTGATGGTGTCGAGCTCTTCTCCTCCTCTATGTCCTCATCTCCCCCATCTCCGTGTGCATATCTCGACCCCTTAGGGGGGAAGTAGCATAGTGCAATGTATAGTACCCTCATCTCTGATAGCTGGAGTTTGATATCCACATATATCTCGCCTCTGCATCTCGCTCTCTACAATCTGGATGTGCTTGTGTAGCTCTCTCCTGAAGAGGACTGCTATCCCTCTGGATCCCCTTGGGGTGTTCTGTCGTGTGCTATCCCTGAAGAACTCTCCCGCCGCTGATAACCCTCTACCCTTGGTAGACCTCTCTCTAAACTCTGGTGTCTCTCTGTGAATAGGACAATGTCCCGTCCCTCCATCACCTCCTCCATCCTCCTTGGCTGTGTCCACAGTGATCTGTTGCAGTTCCAGACTGCAAGATGTACCTCTGGTGTCTCTAATGTCTCTGTCTCATAGGCCGTGTATCCCTAGTTGATGATCTTGCCATCTATGATGACATGACCATTGTTAACCACTTTTGGTTAACATCATTTTGCCTAGTCATTTACGTAATACATTTTTGTAACTAGGCAAACACTTTGTAACATGGGAAAACACTGAGCTTACGACATGTGTAAGTCAGTGAGAATAAAACCACATTGACCATTGAGCCTACGACATGTGCATGGCCATGGAATAAGCAAGTCTAGTTAGTTAGGGCCCATGGGCGGCCGGACATTGTAAAGCAATGGTCAATGTATATAAGTCATTTTATGAAATATGAAAGGGAGGCATTTTCCCATTCCACAACCTTGTGTTGAGTGAGAGAGAGAGTGAGAGTGCTTGAGCTTACATGCTTGCTTGCTTGCTTGCCATCTCCTTGTGCTTCCATGTTCATGAGTGTGTAAATATGTACTCCACTTATGAGTGGCAAGTAGTTCCACTCACTAACCAACTCAGCAATCAAGGAATTTAGTTGGATTCCTTAGGTGGGATCACAAAATGACAACCCAGTTCGGCATCTTGTAGCCAGAGTGTTACCTTTGCAAACCCATTTGAGTTTCACTTCTCCTCCAAAACTACCTTGGTGTTTTGTTTGTATTCTTACATCATGGTATTTATAACCCATCACAAATATTCATAACTCATTATAAACTACATTAAAAGCTTAAAATATTTCTTTGGAAGAGTCTTTAATGCAATGTATTACATTGTAGTTAAGGAACATGATTCCCTCTCTCATGTTTCTATGTTACATCAAAATGACACAATATTTTCAAAAAATATCACTTGTACTCAAATAAAATTTACTTTTAGTCCTCTGTTCACACTCCTTAGAAGCTTTTATTTTCAAAAAAGATGGACGCAACCTGCTATAATCAATGAGAGAAGATCAAAATTTATCCAAATGGCCACTCAAAATGGAGAAGTTGAAGTTTCCAAACAGGAGATTGCAAAAAAATTTCACATCAAGGAGGATTCTCTTTCTGTTCATCAGGTTTTTGGCTCTGAATCAGATGAGCTAACTTTTGAGGTGCCTTGCATACAAAGAGAAGAATGTGGCATGTTTCAATTGGATATTCAGTTTGGTAGAACCTTCATAATTCATGGTATGAGACTAGAGGTTGAGTCAATTACAATGTTTAGTATGAGAGTGGAGGGTGAGGCAACTACATTGCTAAGTATAGGTCTTGACACTAGGAGTGTGGTGTATTTGTTGAGGAAACTTCCAATCAAGAGTGCTTTGCGAAGCACTTTTTCCTTGTGGTGAGAGAAATAGTTCAAGTTGAGGAGCTACCTTCAAAGTATGATGGAAATATCATGTTTGAACTCCCTTATGTTGATCCAAATTCTAGGACAATGAGAATGGAGAGTAAATATGATGGGCATGTTTGGACAGATGAAATAACAAGCAATATATCAAGTTTCCATGGAGTGGTTAGACAAAGAAAATGTGCTGTGGGTACTCACAATGCAAAAATCCCCTTTGCCTTGTGTTGTGAAAAGATCAGGTGAGAAGAATGAGTAGCATTGGCAGGGTCGATTGGCAAAGGTGTGTCACACTAAAAGGAGTGTTGAAGATTTTGGGACCTTGAAGTGTTTTTTTGTGGTGCTCCTCCATATTGCATTTCTATGTGTCTATGTAAACTATATTTATTTTTCCCTTCACAAGATGGAGCTAAAAAAATAACTAGGGGTGTTATACACACTGGTTATCATATGCACCCTATGGGAGAAGGTGTGTCGAATAGCCCTAAAGGATGTGAAGGCCAAAGTGAAGGAGTATATTCAATGATATGGGGTGGGGAGACCAAAAGCAATGTAGAAAACATTGGCAAAGCAAATACTTATGTAATCAGTTATGTCCAAAGAACCTTCGGTTGCAATTACTAGGATGTCAGACAAAGAGTTAGGTGAGTTGTTTGACAAAATTTCACCTACTCTTGACAAAAGAAGACTATCACGTTGGAAGAGGGAAGCTCAAGAAGAG
The DNA here is from genome assembly GCF_041138505.1 of Cibotium barometz. Lineage (NCBI taxonomy): Eukaryota > Viridiplantae > Streptophyta > Polypodiopsida > Cyatheales > Cibotiaceae > Cibotium > Cibotium barometz. Next base: position 46,339,870 of record NC_141094.1, read on the forward strand.
AGTGGAAAATTGATGGAGGGCTTTGATGCTATCTTAAAACTCAAGGAGGAACAATCTATTTATGATTACTTTCAAAGCATAGTCTTCCTTGGCCAACTTGAATTCTCCTCTTTTAATAAGTGCCATGTTTTCAAAATGTCTACCGAGGGGCTAAGAAGTGGTGTGGATTTGTTGGTCAATAAAATGAGACCAAGGGGAGAGCTTTCCAATTCTTAGATATGCTTTGGCATTGTCAAAAGGATGCATGAGTGTGAACCACCATGGCTTGCCATGTATACAACCCATGGCTTGCCACCATGGCTTGCCATGTATACAACCCATTTGTTCAAGAAATGCAAACTATAACAGTTGTGCAGACTTTAAGGTGAAGGATATAGAGGTACAAACGTTATTTTGGGAGCTCCTTAATAAGGTTTTGGAAAGAGACAGTGACCATAAGTCTAAATTTAAAGGATTTATGATAGATGAGGTACAAACTTTATTTTGGGAGCTCCTTAATAAGGTGGAGGACACAGAGGCACAAACTTTATTTTGGGAGCTCCTTAATAAGGTTTTGGAAAGAGAGGGTTACCATAAGTCTAAATTTAAAGGATTTATGGTAGATGAGACACAAGCTATGCAATAAAAGGACTGCATTTAATGGGAGGCTTGACAATGCCAATGGTAGAAAGAGAGAGATCTTGCTTATTTCATTGGGAGCAAAGCCATAAATAACATGCTAAGAAATGCATACCTCCACATAGTCAAGAGGAATTCAAGGTTAGATGTCGTCGAATGGAAGGATGCTCCATCAGAAGATGCTGCGGGACATAGAGCTATATGAGTTGAGAACTTGGTTGAAAATGGACATGTTGACAAGTCTAAAATATCTATGTTGGAAATTTGGCTTATGTGTGGTGGCATGCTAGAGTTGTGCATTGGGGTGAATATATGATTAAGGTGAGTTCTAAACTCACACAAATTTATTGTTTTACGATTCATGTGATAAAACTTTTTTCTTGTACTTAAAGGCAATGGAGAACAATAACAAGTTTCTTATACCATGTGCAAATCTAGCAGAATCAATCCATGGCAGTTGGATTGCTTCTAATGATGGTGTTAAATATGTGTCATTGTACAATGCTTTTATAGTAGATCTGATAGCTATACTTCTTCAAAGTGCAAGATATGCATCATTCTTGAAAGAAGGTGGACATAAGGGGAGGGAATTGATAATTTGAAAAAAATAAAGGACTCCACTGGTAGAATCCCTATTGCACCAAGAACTATTGTAGATCTTATAAATGATGTGGCAATCAAGATTAATGCATCTAAGAGGAGATCGTCAATAGATGGTGATGCACATACTATCAGGAGAATAACGATGGGAGCAATGCAAAATCTAATAAAAGCTCATGATTCTCATCGACTAAAGTATGAGTATTTGAGTCGATCAGTAATAAGAAAAAATTGAGTATGTGAGTCGATCAGTAATAAGAAAAAATTGAACTAAGAAAAGAGAGAACCTTGTAGAAGGTTCTTCATGCATAGTGGAAGAGGTAATTCACAAGACAATGTGGGCTATTCGAAGAACAAATGCTGGAAGTGAGGTGAGATGTCAAGGATACATTGAGGATAAAGGAAGGAAGTCTAATAAGCTCATTGATCAAAAGGGTAAAGTTGCTTTAGTGGGTGTTCCAGCCCCAAGCTTCTTTGGAAGAAGAATCAAAACACCAACTGGAGTTAGAAGGCAAATGGCTTGGTTTTGTGGGGACAGCGTTGACCATACATGGACACCATCAAATATTGTTGAGGATTTTCCAACAAGAGTCGCAAAGAGTGGAATGTTGTTGCAAAGGGTACATTATTGGACTTGATAAAAATAGAGGCATTATAGCAAGGAGGATTTAAGCTTAAAAAGGTAGGTGTCGCAGGTGCCCCTACTCTACAGATGCGAACATTCATCCAAGTTTAGAAACAAGTGAAGTGGATATAAGACCCTCACATCATAGAGGTAAATCAGTTGTATTGACAAGAGTGGTGATACAAGAAATGAATACAAGGCTCAAATTAGCTAACCAATTGGATTGCACAGTACATAGGAAACATGTGACTAGGCACGGTGAGCATGTGGAGTTTATTATATCTACACATGGAAGCCAACTACGAGGAGAGACCTACAAGGTGATCATAGATGCTTCTCCTTCTTGCACTTGTAAGGACTTCCAAATAAGAATTCAAGCAGCAAAGAAATATATACCTTGCAAGCACCTCTATTACATTTTCACATGAAACATTTGGGATTGGATGTGGACATGCATAAGTTTATGTAACAAGCAACCAAAAGAGAGCTTCTTACATTGATGACTTGATTATGAAGGGCCACAAATTATGGAAGCAACGTTTTTGTGGTACACTGTCTATTTTTCTAGACTGATCTAGCTATGAATGGTTTAAGCAATCTTTTGATATCTTTGAGGGGTTGAAAGTATAAGGGTGAATATATAGGCATGGTTGCTGATGTGACAATCTTCCCATGTGGTACACTATCTATTTTGTTAGGTCAATGGTTATAAAAGGCATAAGAAACCTTGTCTGCCATCTACCTATGTGACAATATACCTATCTCTTTTTTTTTTGCTATACTTTGAGGTATATGTTTTACTTCTTGTTTGGATGCTACATTGGTGAGTGTTCATTCATAACTATGAGGTATATGTTTTGTTTGCTCTAGTTTGAGGTATATGTTTTACTCTTCCCTTCATATGGGGGGGGGAATCTAGCAATATTTTAATCTTTTTTATGGGTTGAAATTGTAAGGGTGAATATATAGGAATGATAAATTTATGTGGCAATCTGCCTATGCGGTACACTATCTATTTTGATGGGTTGAAGTTGTAAGGATGAATATATAGGCATGAAAACTTTATGCGACAATCTACGGTACACTATCTGATTTGTGGGGTCAATGGTTATGAAAGGTATAAGCAACCTTATGTGCCATCTACCTTTGCGACAATCTACCTATTGCTTTTTTTTTTGGCTCTACTTTGAGGTATATGTTTTTACTTCTTGTTTGGATGCTACATTGGTGGCTACATTGGTGAGATGCTACTTGTTCATCATAACTCTTTTATTTTATTTTTAATATCATAAGTAAAATAGTATAAATTCACATGTAATAATTTCAGTCACATTTCTTACTCTAAAAGAAAAAAATCAGTCTTCCATTTGTATGGGAGACATGCATATTTCAAGCGAGATATTTTTGATGGGTTGAAATTGTAAGGTGAATATATAGGCATGAAAACTTTATGCAACAATCAGCCTATGTGGTGTCCTATCTATTTTGTTGGGTTAATGGTTATGAAAGGAATAAGAAACCTTATCTATAATCTACCTTAGTATTTTTTTTAAACGTATGCATAATTTCTTTGGAAAATCATCT
>NC_141094.1:46348296-46353296 GCF_041138505.1 Cibotium barometz
AAGCCACGGTTTCCACGGCCTCTTCCCCTTTATATAAAACTGCCACGTGTATCTGGGGTACGTGGTCGCCTAGCAGAGTCAGTAGGGGTATTTGCTTGCTTTAACGAGATAGCCTTACACACAAAATTTGTCATCTCATTGTTTGTAGAGAACATATGGCCAGTGCTTTCCATGGCTATATGAGTAATGCCCTTTGTGAGGTAAGCACGACAGAAGTTCCAAATGACATGAGCCTTCAAGGGTTCTTGCAATTCTTCCTCGATCCATTTGAAGAAGAGGAGCATTGTGTGTTCCAAATTATTGATAATAAACCATAACCCATGGTCAAACCAAACAATATTGCTGCTATGGCAAGACTCCTTATGCCCTTACTTTTCACAATTGCATTTTATGTAAGGGCGATGATAATAAAACACTTGGGCAAAATAGGCAATATCCTTCCTATCCTTGGTACTGCCAATATTCTTTGCTCCGATAGTAATGCCATATGGGCTGGAGCATCTATGGGGTTCAAAAAGCTCCATACCAAAGGGACAACCCACTAAAATAGGTCTTCCAATATTGGAGACATTATCATTTGCCATATGTTCGACAAAACAGAGGACTTATTTGGCTCATTAATAAGTAGTAGGAGAAGATTGTTGATTAGAGGGGTCTGAAGAGCCATATTTCCATATGCCCAAGGTTTGTAGTTGGACTCTGTTGGAATTAGGGTTGCAGGAATGCACACACAACTTCAAGAAGATGAGGAAGCTTGAGCACAACACAGTAGTGTATTATGAGTGCCAAAAATGAAAGATAACAAGCCCTAGAAAGATTGGGCGTATATACAATGCACGGGGGAAAAAACCTCCTAGTGAGGGAAAAAGTGCCCCGGCGGTCCTAAGTGTGTTCACACACATCACTACTATAGTATGGTAACAAATCCCCCCTGGAGTGATGCGGTGAACAAGAGCTAGCACTCATGTATAGGGAAGTGTCTAGCTATGTGGACGAGTCCACAAAAGGGAGTAAGCCCAAAGCTTTGCGAAAAGCTTCGAACTTCTCACGAGGCAGAGCCTTTGTGAAAAGGTCTGCAAGGTTATCCTGTGTTGGCACATAAGCCAAACTGATCTCTCCTGCAGAGAGTCTCTCCCTGACATAATGGTAGTGCACCTCAATGTGCTTCGTACGAGCATGGAACACTGGGTTCCGCGCAACTGCCAATGCGCTCTGACTGTCAGTGAAGATGGTGGTGGCAGATGGCTGCCCAACACCCAAATCAGCCATAAGGCGTCTGAGCCACACACACTCAACCGTAGCTGTGAAAGCTGCCCTGTACTCAGCTTCACAACTAGAAGTGGCCACAGTAGGCTGCTTCTTGCTCAACCATGATATGCATGAGCTTCCAAGCATGAAGCAAAAACCACTAGTGGACACGCGTGTGTCATAACAACCAGCCCAGTCAGAATCTGAAAAAGCATGTAAATCTGGCGGCAATGATCCCCCCTTGGGATAAAACAACCCAAGATGCCGAGTACCACTCAAATAGCGAAAGATACGCTTCACCACCTGCCAATGCTTAATGCCTGGGCTATGCATAAACCTGCTCATCTGAGAGACTGCAAACTGAATGTCAGGCCTCGAAATGCATACATAAATCAAGCATCCAACAGCCTGCTGATAGAGAACGACATCGAATGCATCTCCAGCATCATGAAGACTCAAACGCAAACCTGTCTCCATAGGAGTTGCAATAGGCTTGCAGTCCTCAAGTCCAAAGCGCTGTAACAATGTCTCAATATACTTTGTTTGACACAAAGCAATACCTCCATCACATTGCATAAACTGAATGCCCAAATAATGATGCAATAGGCCCAAATCTGACATCTCAAAAGCTGCATTCAAATCAGCCTTGAAATCAGCAATATGCACCTCTTTTGGACCAGTGAGCAGCATGTCATCGACATAAACAACAATGACCAAAAGTACATCACCCTCACGTTTTACATATAGGGTGCTCTCAGTTGGACTATTTTGAAAGCCATGTGCTAACAAGTAAGCATGTATCTTCTCATACCAAGCACGTGGTGCTTGTTTCAGGCCATACAATGCTTTGATTAACCTGCACACTTGCTTTTCCTTGCCTTTCTGCACAAAACCACGGGGCTGAAATACATAAACTTCTTCATGCAAATCCCCATTCAGAAACACAGTTTTAATGTCCAACTGATGTACATTCCAACCATTATGCGCTGCTAATGCACAAATGCTACGAACAGTGGTCATACGGCACGTGGGAGCAAAAGTCTCATCAAAGTCAATGCCCTTCTCTTGAGCATAACCTTTTGCAACAAGCCTGGCCTTATGGCGATCCACTGTGCCATCAGGCTTACGCTTCAATTTGTATACCCACTTAGTGCCAATGGCCTTCTTGCCAGGGGGCAAGTCACATAAAGACCATGTACCATTCTTCATAATAGCATCATATTCTGCTTGCATAGCAGCCATCCAATTTTCTGAACTTTGTGCCTCATCAAATGAAACAGGCTCACTTTCATCGCACATAGAAGAAACAGCCAATGCATAACAATCTGACGCATAAGAGGCACCATGAGAGCCAGAACGAGTGCGACTAGACAAAGGGGCATCCAACTTGCTGTCACGCAAAGTCTGCACCAGCCATCTAGGCATATTCCTAGAGCCCTCAATTTCTTGTCTCTCATCATCAAGTGCATCATGTATATCTGCATCAGATATAGGCTGATCTGTGCCATCATTCAAAACCTGCATAGGCTGAAAAACTGCCTCATGAGGTGTTGCACTTGACTGTGCACCACTGAAAAGAGGCAACAACGTGTCATAGACATCACGTGAGCTAATATCTGTCTCCTTGGTACATGAAACCAAGGGCTGAACTGCATCTTCCACAAATACAACATCACGGCTAACCAAAATGCGCTTTGTCTGTGGATGATACAAACGATAGCCTTTGCTCTCGGCACTGTACCCAACAAAAATACATTTTACAGCTTTGTCATCCAATTTTCTGCGATGTTGCACAGGCACTAAGGCATATGCCAGGCAACCAAAAACACGCAAATGACCAACGGATGGCTTGCGGCCATGCCAAGCCTCATATGGAGTGACAACCTGTAATGCTTTGGTGGGACACCTGTTTAGTACATAAGTGGCACACATGACAGCCTCAAGCCAAAAACCATGTGGTAGACTTTGACTCTTAACCATACATCTTGCCATTTCCATGAGAGACCTGTTTTTTCTCTCAGCCACACCATTTTGCTGTGGTGTATACGGCACTGTACATTGGTGTTTTATCCCACGCTCAGCCAGAAATGCATTAAATTCTGAAGACATATACTCCCCCCCTCGATCTGAACGGAGGGTGCCCATCTTACATGCTGACATATTTTCAGCCATAACCAAAAACTGTTTGAAGCACAAAAACACTTCGGACTTTGCCTTCAAAGGATATACCCATGCATGCCTGGTAAAATCATCAATGAAAGTCACGAAGTAAAGGTAGTTTCCAAATGATGGAGTTTGCATAGGACCGCAAACATCACTGTGAACAAGCTGCAATCTGCGCTCAGCTCTCACTGATCCATCTTTGGGAAAGGAAGCACGCTGCATTTTACCCAATATGCAGCCCTCACAAACATGCTTGACAGGTGCCTCAAGCTTAGGCAAAGAAGACACCATCTCAGATTTCTGCAGGCGCAGCAAACTTGCAAAATTCAGATGACCAAAACGTGCATGCCATAGTTTTGCATCTGAAATGGCCTGCATATCCATAACAGCACATGCTGAATCCTCTACACATTTGCCATCCATATTGAGCTTATACAGCCCTCGACATAGCGAACCAGATGCAACAATGATGTCACCACAAGAGAGATCATGAACAGTACATCTGTCATCCACAAATTTTACAACCAAACCTGTTTTGGCAAATGCGGAGACTGACAGCAGATTCTTTTTGATCCCTGGCACATACAATGCATCAAAAAGTGTAAAGGTGTTGCCATTTGCAACATTCAGCACAATCTGTCCAACTCCTTCAACTGGATAAGAGGAGTTATTGGCACAAGTGACAGTATTCCCTGTGGGAGCAGACTCAAGAAAAGTGAATAAACTGCGCTGCGATGTGATATGCTTAGTGGCACCACTGTCAAAGTACCATACATCTGAATCTACTGCAGACATACATGTGTCATGCAAAGATGGGTCATAACTGCACTGCGCATTGAATGCCCATTCTGTATCTTGCACAACATTAGCAGATTCATTGTTAGAAGGAGAGGCATCTGCAACAGCCATACCAGCCTCTTTCTTCTTAGCCTCCTTTGCAGCCAGCTTAGGACACGCTTTGATAACATGATCATTTCCCTTACAGTACTTGCAAAATGTTTTCTGTTTGTCACCCTTCTTCTCATCTTTGTCTTCCTTCTTTGTTTGCGCAGCATTTGCAGATTTCTGCTTACTAGAAGAAAAGCCTGCTTTACCTTTCCCGCTTCTCTGACTAGCAACAAAAGCTTGATCTGCGACACGCATAATATTCCTGTTTTGCCTTGACTGGTCTTCTTGCAGCAAAACAGAAACTAACTCTTCAAATGATAAGGCATTGGGATTGCCTTTCATCATCAAACGAAGAGTGGAAGCAAAACTTTGATAAGAATCCGGTAATCCATTCAAAACAGTCTGCACAAGTGAACTGTCTGACAAGATTTCATCTGCAGAAATAAGCTGCTCTTTGAAATCCTTGATCTTTGTCAAAAAGCTGTCCATGGAATCACCTTCATTCATATGCTCACTCTCCAACTGTTTTCGGAGGTAAGCAACACGAGCCTCATTTCTTGCCTGATATAATGTGGCAAGTACATCCCAAGCATCCTTAGAAGTCCTGCAGGAGCGAATGTGTGGGATAATGGTACGTTTGACAGACAGCGCAATCAAGGCATGAGCCTGCGCATCTCTACCATCCCAACGAATCTGCTCTG
>NC_141094.1:46358296-46552296 GCF_041138505.1 Cibotium barometz
TTAGATCTCAGCATTGGTGAAGACTTCTCATCATTGGGAGCCCTCTCACCCTCAGAAGGAGATCATCAAGCATTCAAGCAAGCAGTTCATCAAGCATACAAGGCATTCATTATCAAGTCATCTACATCAAGTTCAGTCATCCATTCATCATCAACATTACTCATAGATCTTTACAGATCTACCTTGTAATCATCTCATTCATCATGTTAATATAGTCTGCATTGCATCATACCTCTCTCTTGATATTATCTTGTCTTGTGAGATGTATATTGCTCAGTTAATAATTCATTAAGTCTATAGCTTGGTTACCACGGTCACCCGCATGTGAGCAGGGCAGTCAGAAGCCTGCCACATGTCACATCCATAAGTATGTGGAGAGGAAGAAAGCCGAGTCTTTTGCGGATAGGAACATGGAAACCATTGCAAGGCAAATGAATATGCAGCCTAAGGATTGGGCACTCTTAGACTTGGTTCGCAAAGGAGATGTATTGGAGGATGATGCAGGACCATTATGCTTCAAGAGGCCTCCTCGCATTGAGCCAAGTGTGCCATTTATTCAAAAGCTGAAATCTTATGTTTTGAGAGAAGAGCCTTCAGTGACCTCTCGCCATGCTTCTACACCTCATGGTACCCGTCTTGTATCTACTTTGCAGGGTACTCATAATGCTCATCAAATGCATGTTAGTGGTCAACATGTAAATCAAAAGACAATGCCGGTTGAGCAATCACATGTGTCTATGCATACAGGAAGGCCACCCACGCCTCAGTCACACATGCATAGGACACATGCGTCTATGCAACATGATGCAAGTGCTGTCCCGGTGGACAAGGGTAAGAGAAAGCTTGCAGAGGATGAACCACATGCTCCCAAACTCAAAGAATTTAAGACAGGTGACAAATCAGTGAAGTTTGATGTATATCATGGTGAGTATGATGCAAACAAGGTTATGGCTTTTGTTACACAATTTGAAATAGCTTTCAGTGATGAAGCTTTTTCAAAAACCTCCAAGGTTCGCCATGTAAGCATGTTTCTTAAGGGCACTGCTGCCCATTGGTGGATGTCTGAGAAGATTTCCAGCCAACCTATCACCACATGGAAGGACTTCAAGAAGACGTTTTATGCACAATTCTTGCCTCCCAATGCCCTGCAAAAGATCACACAGAAGTGGGACAAGATTGAGAAAAATGATCATGAGAGTGTACAACAATATGTAAACAAGTTTTGGAAGATCTTATTGGAGATCACCCCTTTCATGCAAATTTCCAACAATGAGAAGAAGAGGAAATTTCTGTCCGGCCTCCATCTGGCTTACCAATCAGGCACCAAACTTCACCCTAATCATACTTTACCTCAACTAATTGCTTCGGCACTTGCCACCGAACAATTAGAGTTGAAGATTAAGCATTTCAACAAGGAAAGCCATGGTTACAAGGGCAAAGAGAGGGCTATCCCAAACCTACAAAAAGGCGGACAGCCACCAAAAAGGGACCAAAATGAAGCCAAAATGGTCCAAAATCTGAAAGTATAATGACAAGAAGTGGCCTTTTAAGAAGGCAAACTATGGTCTTACTCCGGAGCTAAAAGCTCAATACATGCGTGATGGCAAATACTTTACTTGTGGTAGTACTGAGCACGTCTCCAGGCAATGCCCAAACAAGAAGAGAAATGATGATGCAAAGGGACCAAAGCCTGCAAAGCATATGGTACCCAATGTGCACGATAATACATCACATGCTTCGAATGAAAGACTTGTATGCAAAGCATGGGAGCAACTTAAAGATCAGCCCGCTCTCTTTATGTTTGATTATTATGCGACAGATAACTTCCATCTCTTTCAAGATGGCAGCTGCCTTGGGTATTGATGTAGGGGACATGGATCCTCAAATTGAGACAAGATCCGCCTTTGTTGGTAAAGAGGTGCAGGTTACGCCGATCTTTGGAAAGCTTCGCATACATATCCAAGGTTATTTGGATCATGAGGGCTTTCTTATTGCGCCATTGAATGGCTATGATGTACTTTTGGGCAAACCATGGCATACTCGCCTTGATCCACGCAAGGCATATAAAACCAATAGGATCACTTTTGTACATAAAGACCAAGAGCATGTTATAGATACCAGCGTAGACGTTAACACGATACCTCTTGTATCTCGTTTACAAATTAATAAAGAATGAAGAAGAGTGTTTCTACGTACTTGATATTTGTAAGAGAGAATGAAAAACATTCAAATGTACATGTTGATGCATCAACAGGTGATAGGCTAAATTTCTTGAATCAATACAAGTTGCCCAATGAGTTACCTCCCATACGTGCAGAGGATCATTGTATTGACATTGTGCCAAGTAGCTCGCCATCTAATAGGCCAGCATACCATGTTAGTGCTACACAGCAAGAAGAGATTATGAAGCAGGTTAATGAGCTTCTTGAGAAGGGTTTGATTCAACCAAGCTCTTCGCCATATTGTTCACCAATTCTTCTTGTGCAGAAGAAATATGGATCCTATCGTATGTGCGTTGATTATAGAGCTTTGAATAAGCTCACAATCAAGAATCGGTTTCCGATCCCTCGCATTGATGACATATTGGATAAACTTGATGGATCCGCATGCTTTAGTCGCATTGATCTCAAGAGTGGTTATCACCAAGTGCGTGTGGTACCACAAGATGTACACAAGATTGCTTTCGTACAGCCTTTGACCTATATGAGTATTTGGTTATGCCTTTTGGTCTTACAAATGCACCGGCAACCTTCAATCGTATGATGGACCGAAGTTTCAAAAATCATAGGCACTTTACAGGTACTTTCTTCGATATTTTCCAAGAACGAAGAAGAGCACAAACCTCATTTGGCCATAGTGTTTGAAGAGCTTCGTAAACATAAGCTCTTGATCAATGCAAAGAAGAGTGAATTCTTCTTGTCAGAAATTCATTACCTTGGTCACATTGTATCCAAGGATGGAGTATGCATGGATCCCGCAAAGATTGATGCAATTTGAAATTGGCCCAAATTGAAGTCAATGCATGAGATTGTTGGCAATCCTATGTACTTGCACAACCCAGCTATGAAGGGAAAGAGAGAGAGAAGAGAGAGAGGAGAGAATGAACACACAATGTTTGCACAAGATAGAGAGATAGAGCACAAAAGGAACTTGCTTAGATTACTTGCAACCACATATAAAAAGTGTTACACTAGGGTCCTTTATATAGGCAACCCATGGCCAACTTGGCCAACCCTATAAGTAAGTGCACTTAAAGTGCGTGCTTTCACACTTAACTTATCACTTCCTAAGAGGTTATTCACATGCCCAATAAAGATAACCCATAAATGCACTCCAATGTCCCCTCTAGGAGGCTCACATGGTGGAGATGCGCATACACCCTATTTCAAACACTCCCTCTCAGCTCCACCATCAGTGTTACTAAGTAGCAAAACCATTTCCTCTTTGCTCTAGAAGTTCGTGCCCATTGCACTACATCTCCCAAGGTAAGCTATCCGCATCTGACCACCTCCCACGATCTAGATGAACAGCTCCAATCCTCTTGCGAAGACAATGATTCGCGTTGCCACCTCAGACCTCCTCAACACCACTAGGGGATCCTTCCTAACTTTGCTGATGAAGATCACATCCAAAAACACACGGGAGAATCATCTCCCTCTTCCTTCCACATCTCCCTCTGGATCATAGGAGACATAGAAGGTCTGCACAAAGACTAGAAGGCCCAATCCGTATTGACAGATGCCACTGCATCCGCCGAAGCCAACACGTTAGCTGCTGTCTCTAAAGCTTTGGTATCATCATCTAATGAAGAACTTGACCCACCCTTAGTAGCCTTCCGCTTAGCTTTGTCCTCCTCCTCCACCTCACAGACCTTCATAGTGTGGCCCTTCTTGTCACAGTACCAATACTTCACCTTCGGCTTTTTCTTGCCTTTCTCTTCTTGTTTCTTGCCTTTCTCTTCTTTCTTTGTGTCTGACGATGTAGCAAAAGCACTCTCACCACCTGCCTTCCCAAACCTCTTGTTTCTTTGCTCCTCTTCCAACAGAAGTGCTGAGACCTCCTCAAAGTCAAGAGTCTTGTCCCTATGCCCAACCGTCACTGAGGTTGCAAAACCTCGGTATGATTCTGGCAACTTGTTCATAAGCATATGAGCCAACCGTGCACTACTGACTGGGGAGTCCACGGCTGCCAACTGGTCCCGTAAGTCCTTCACCTAAGTAATATAAGACATGACAGAGTCACCTTCATTAAGAGACAAACCATATAGTTGACTCTCCAAGTTGAACACCCTTGAGAGGCTCTTTGTCTCAAATTGGCTTTGCAATATCTTCCACGCCTCAGCCACTAACTCCGCCGTTTGAATGAGCAGAATCACTGAATCTGAAGTCGTCATAATGATCAATGGAAAAGCTTGAGCATGCTTTTCCTCCCAATCTTCAATCAACGTTGGATCAACTGCCTCTTCCACACCAGCAACATCCTCTTCATCTTCAATGATCAATCTCCTCCTCATCTTGGATGTGAGACTCCTCTCTGGCTGCCCACAGCTTCCTTGCAACAAATTGACTTGGGATCTTCACCTTCCACAACGGATAGTTGGATCCATCCAACTTGCTTTGCTCCGCGAACCCAAGTGATAAAAGAGATGCCGTGCCTATATCTAAACCACAACCTTGTGCCCTCACACCAATGCAAGCAATCTTGTATTCAAACACCAACTCACAACAAAATGCACCTTCCCAAATCTACAACCTCACAACCAACCACACCTCTAGAGTGAAAACACGGCTGTCCGTTGCCTTTGAGAAACACAGATGCTCCCCGGAATTCAGCCACCAAAACACAGCCAAAACTCCACAAGTCTTGCTGTCCGGAAGTGAACAAACTCCTCTCCGAGCCTTGAAGATAAGCGCCTATGCAAAATCAGCAACCAATGACCTGTTGTCCAGTCCTCCTTTATGCACCAAGATGAGACTCTTTCACCCCTGCAAGTCACCCTCAAGATGCCTCCCTTTGACCCATATGCAATCAGCCTATAATCAGCCCTAAAACCTGGCTGAAAATGCAGGTCTACACCTGTCTACTCTTGCTGAAAACATAGGTACCAAAACAGCCCCCGAATACCTCTTGGTTGAAGTCAATGATGCCTCCTATATGGCGCCCTAGATAGCTACAATATGCACAGTCACAAGGGACGGAGGGGACGGCCCCTTGGGACACATCCCCGGGCGACCGTCACGGTTCCGACCGGGGACGTACAATCGTCGCCATGTGGCCCGTCCCTCACAAGGGACGGCCATCCCCAAGACGGCCAGGAGGAGGGCGGTGTGGGGGACGACCGGCTGGTCAACCCCCAACGGTCATTTTTTTGACCGTTGGCCGCCCCCAACACGCCCCCAACGGTCATTTTTTTGACCGTTGGCCGCCCCCAACACGCCCCCAACGGTCACTAAAGCGACCGTTTTTGGGGGCTGTTACAGCTTGATGGGGGCACCCTCTATCTATCCTCCTCTCCCCTCTCTCTATCCCATCTCTCTATCCTCCTCTCCCCTCTCTCTATTCATCTCTCTATGAGTCTATCCTCCTCTAGGCTCTCCCCTCTCTCTATCCATCACACACTCAAGAGTCAAGTCTCAAAAATACAAATCCTCCTCTCCTCTCTCTCTATCCTCCTCTCCCCTCTCTATCCATCTCTCTATCCTCCTTTCCCCTCTCTCTATCCATCACACACACTCAAGAGTCAAGTCTCAAAAATACAAATCCTCCTCTCCTCTCTCTCTATCCTAGGACTAAGGACCTAGGTCCCCCCCTCCCCCCCCCCCCCCCCTCCCCCCCCCCCCTCTTATTCTATCAATACAAGCACCCTCAAGCACAGCACACACACAACTTCAAGCACCCAATCTCTCAACTTTCAAGGCTCAAGTGACAAGCTCTTCTCAACTTTCAAGACTCAAGCCTCAAGGAGGCTAAAGCACCCACTCCCTCTCCATTATCCAACTTCCAACCTCCTCTCATCTTCTCAAGCTCTTCCACTTCCAAGTTCCAACCTCCTCTCATCCACTTCCAACCTCTCATCTTCTCAAGCTCTTCCACTAAGGCTTAAGCTCGTCCACTTTCAACTTCTAGTCTTCTAATCCTCTTCACGTGCTGCCGATGCTTCCCGTAGAAGGACGATAGGATGGACATGGTGGGAGGAGGTCAACTATACCACATCCACTCATGGAGGTGGTTCGCGGCCATGGGCATGCAAACTTTGCCCATATAGGTGAACGGGTGGCGCCGACAAAGTGCGAGCCCACCTCTTGCATGAGGGTGGACATGAGGTGCGTTTTTGCCCCCATGTCACACCGGAAAAGAGACGCGACCTTCAAGACAAACTCGCGGTCTGTGAAGCGGTCAAAGCGGCAAGGAGGATACCACGAGTGGCCGTGGATCCCGCAACAATAGTGAGGGGCCCACCTCGTCCTCAAGCCTCTACGATGGAGTCATGTGGTGCATCGGCATCATGCACACCATCACCCTCACCATCGAGTCATGTGGTGCATCGGCATCATGCACACCATCACCCTCACCATCGAGTCATCGTGTACCCTCGTCCACCAAACAACACCTTCCATCTCCACGGCCTCTCAAAGCATCCACGATGACAAACAACACTTGGGGAGAATTGGAACCCCATCTTGAAGGAGGAGGTGGACATGGCGGTGGCTCGCTACTTCTATCACAACCACATAGCATTTCAATCGGCGAGATAACTATCATGAGTTATGACTCATGACCCATCCATGCTGATTGCTTTCAAGTTTGAACTTTGACCATTCTATCAAGAGTGTAGACTCGTCACTCATTAGGTCTACCGTCTATGCTTTCCTTGTTAGATCGGAATACTTCAAGGCCATGGTCAAGAAGATTGGGAAGTATGGGCCAACCTATATGCCCCCCTCATCCAAGAGCTTGCGCACTACCTTGCTTGACAAGGAGAAGCGCATAGTAGAGCAAGAGGCCGAGAACATCAAGCGGCAATGGGAGAGGAATGGAGTCTCCCTCATTGTGGATGGATGGAGCGACACCCGCAAGAGAAGCATTCATGGTGTGGTGGCATACTCCCGTGGAGAGATGTACTTCATCTCATCCCATGATGCATCGGGCACGGGGAAGAGCGCGGATGTCCTTGCCTCGGAGTGGGCAACCACAATGGAGATTATTGGTCCCGAGCATGTGGTGGGCTTTGTGGCGGATGGGGAGGCTACAAATAAGGCGGCAGGCATTATTCTTCAAGGCATGTACCGGTGTCCTTTTGTATGGCCCATTGCCTCAACAACCTCCTCAAGGACATAGGGGCCTTGCCATGGATTAGCCCAGTCATTGAGGAGGCCAACACCAGTCACCTTTGTTCTCAACCACCAAAGGCTTCGCCATGAGTTCTCCAAGAGATCCTCTCTCTCTCCTCAAATATTCTGACACCCGCTTCGCCTTCAACTTTCTCATGTTGGGCTGGTTGAGGGAATGTAGTGGTGCACTGAGGGGAATCTTCCTTAGCGATAGTTCGTCGACATGTAAGAGTCCCGCACAAACACCGGCAAGGAGTGTAGGTTGCGGACGGAAGATGCGTCTTGGTGGGAGAATGTGAAGACCATTGATGCTATGGTGAAGCCCATAGTCCACCTCTTGAGGATTTTGGATGCTATGCAACCTTGCATTGGGAGGTGTACGAGGCCATGGATCGCATGGTGAAGAAGCTAAAAGACCTAGTGCCCGACCAAGAGAAGTATGAGAAAATCCATGACGTGTGTTACAAGATGGAATTCCTACCACTCTTCATTGCATGCAGCAGCTTATGTGCTGGACCCGGAATTTCAAGGCAACAAGCAGGAGAGCGGCCCAGAGGTGAGCGTTGGATGGAAGATCATCTTGGACCGTCTTGTGCCTGATCCATCGGCTAGGCACAAGATCAGAGACCAGCTTTCCATGTATAGGACCTTCCAGGGCTCCTTTGGTTGTCCAGATGCACAGGAGGACCGCAAGAGAGTTGGTGCCGCTCTATGGTGGGAGGACTTTGGTTTGGATGGACCCGAGCTACAGCACTGGCCATGCGCATTCTTAGCTAGGCCATCAGCTCCTCTTGCTTGGAGCAACTACTTAGGAGCACCTATGTCCACATTGCCTCTAAGAGGAACCAACTTGGGGTCGAGCGAGCCAATGAACTTGTCTTTGTCAGTGCAAACTTGCGAATGCTTTGCGAGAACATGACAAAGAAGGCCGATCCCTTCACCGAGTGGGAAATGAGTCAACAAGATAGCCCACAAGAGGAGGTGTAGCATGCCCCTAAGCTTGAAGGGGAGGATGACCTTGATGTTCCTTTGAGACGAGGTACCCACGACCACGAGGCGCGCACTTCACGTGGATGATCACTCCAGAGTCCATGGCACATGCTTTAGGCTTTAGGCTTTTTATCCTTGGCTCCTTTTGTCATTTTGGGCCTTTCCATGCATTGTATTTTGTGCCCCCTACGCCCTTTTCCTATTTTGTATCTATTATGAACGCCTTTCCCATTCGGTCTTTGATCGGCGTATTTTGCCTAATATAACTCAAAAGCTTATCTTTTTTGTGCAAAATTGTCTTTATTTTGATGTACTTGCAAAGTAGAACAAGTATAAAGTAGGAAAAATTAAAAAATTATTAATTTTTAAGTCCCGTTCCCTCCCCCCCATCCCCGTTCCTAAGTGCCGTTCCACCCCCCGTCTCCGTTCCCTATTTTTGGCCGTCCCCCGTCCCGTTCCCGTCCCCGTTCCCCGTCACCATCCCCCGTCCCTTGTGACTATAACAATATGCAACCCACATGCAGCTCTCAGCATGAAGAAAAACGCAGCTCTACTGGCCGCCTTCTTTGCTTCAAACAAGAGAACAAAACAGAGAACAAAACGTAGCTTTATGGAGGGAAAAAAATGCAGCCCTTTGTAGAGGAAAAAACGCAGCCCTGAAGGGAGAAAAACGCAACCCTTTCAAGCAAAAAGGGTGGCGATCTCTCCTTCCTAGCGTTTTTCTCACAGCCAACAAGCAGAAAAACAGCCCTCCTTCTAGCACTTCTCACTCACACACAGACCCCCTAGCTCTGTTGGGGTAAAGGCACTATGGCCACCCTTATAGTGTGTACAAGCCCATAAGTTATAGTACATAGTACACTTAGTACATTAAAAGTACTAAGTGCAGCACTATAGCAAATATACATGTGTGATAGGGGAGTCACACACTCATTCTTATGAGTTGACTTATCCCCACATGTCTCTCTCTCTCTCTCTCTCTCCCTTCTCTGTGTGTGTCTCCCACATGTGAAACCCTAACTGTTTTCAGCTGAGCTTAAGTAGCTCCTTCAACTGGTATCAGAGCACAACCTTGCTCTGAGTCCATTGCTGGTCGCCTTACCCCTTGCTCTTGTCCAATGCTGCCCAGCAGCTGGGCGTAGGCAGCCAGCACGTGTGGGCTGCCCAGCCAGCGTAGGCAGCCAACAGAGGCTGCCCAACCAGGCGTTTGCAGTCAGCAGCAGTAGGCGTGGACAGCTACAGCACAACAGCAGTAGCATCATTAAGCGCAGCCAGCTACAGTACAGCTCGTTCAGCAACATCAGTACACGCAGAGGGCTGCCCAGCATCATCCGTACCTGCACAGTCAGCAAATCGTCGCTCCCACCTCCTGCAAACACACATTCAGCCTGCAGATTTATGACAAAGAAATCAGTCTGCTGAATCATGAAATCTTGAAAAGCCCCTTGATTCAAGATCAATTTCTGATCATGAATGGTACATTAATGCACATGAAGGCATCCAGAGTCTTCACAATGCTTCCCCCTGGCCACATATACATCAAATACACAAAAGCCCCTTGATTTACTGGCACATTAAGTGCTTGACAGGCATCAACACAATGCCCAAAGCATCAATTGCCAGTGCCTGCATGCAAATCAACTCAATTGGCATAAAAGCCCCTTGATTTGCACTTCAATTTCATGCAATTTGGCCCCGAATGTGAGATTATTCACATCATACAGCATGTATGAGTGCCCAATGGCACAATTACATCAAAAGCCCCAAATTATAATGCCCAATGTCCTGCCAATTGACTTCGAATGTGACCAATGTCACCGATTTCCTGCCAATTGACCCGGAGTGTGACCAATGTCACCAATGTTGGCTCAATTTTGCAAAATTGAGCCAACATTGGTGACATTGGTCACACTACGGGTCAATTGTGTAAAATTGAGCCAACATTGGTGACATTGGTCACACTCCGGGTCAATTGGCAGGAAATCGGTGACATTGGTCACATTCGAAGTCAATTGGCAGGACATTTGGCATTATAATTTGGGGCTTTTGATGTAATTGTGCCATTGGGCACTCATACATGCTGTATGATGTGAGTAATCTCACATTCGGGGCCAAATTGCAGGAAATTGAAGTGCAAATCAAGGGGCTTTTATGCCAATTGAGTTGATTTGCTTGCAGGCAAGCACTGGCAATTGATGCTTTGGGCATTGTGTTGATGCCTGTCAAGCACTTAATGTGCCAGTAAATCAAGGAGCTTTTGTGTATTTGATGTATATGTGGCCAGTAAATCAAGGGGCTTTTGTGTATTTGATGTATATGTGGCCAGGGGGAAGCATTGTGAAGACTCTGGATGCCGTCATGTGCATTAATGTACCATTCATGATCAGAAATTAATCTTGAATCAAGGGGCTTTTCAAGATTTCATGCTTGTTGAGCTTGGCAAAGCAGCAGTGAAGACTTTTATGCCTTGAACCCTCAGTAATCCACTTGCAGTCAAGGGGCTTTTGCCCAATTTCTATCCGGGACTGTTGTATGCAATGGTGGGGACTGTCAAGGTCTGATTTTCACTCATTTGGACAGCCAAGAGAGCATTTAATGCTATTGTACCTGCCGGTACAGATTTGGTACAACTTTGTACATGTTTTGGCATGGCTGTACATTGATTTGAGTGTGGAAAAGGTTCATTTTCAGCTGCTGTACTTGCCGGTACAGATTTGGTACATCATTGGTGAGCACTTGGTATTGTTGTACAGTACTTTGGAAGGTGAACAAAGCACATTTATGGTGCTGTTAAAAATCTGCAGCAACCAGATTTTGGTGATTTCATCACCTTCAGTGGGAGATAAGCTAGATTCTTGCTGCCGCAGTGGGAGATTAACCTTGGGAGAACATTTGTGAGCACTAAGTGTGCATTTGGGTGCATTGTTTGCACATTTGCAGGGAGTCAGGCATTGATTGTGTCAAAGGTTGCATATTGCTATGGCAACCACAGGTGAGAGCTCTTCATTGCTTCACATCAAGAAGCTTGAAGGCTCACATAATTATGACATTTGGCAAACCCAGTGCTATAATGTGTTGCTCCAGAAGAAGCAGCATAAACAAGCCCATCAAAGAAAGGGGTGTGATGCCCTCTTCTCTTACAGCTGAAGAATGGGAAGATATGGATGAGTTGGCAAGATCAACCATCATGTTGTCTGTGTCAGATTCTTTGCTTTTCAGCATTCGTGAAGAGAAGACAGCTTGGGGAATGTGGCAAAGATTGCAGGACTTGTATGCCCAGCAAAGTGCCTCAAGCAAAGTGTCCTGGTTGAAGAAACTCATAGGTCTTCAAATGAAGGAAGGGGCGTCTATGACAGCCCATCTAAATGAGTTTAATGGTGTTGTCAGCCAAGTGATCAATCAAAAGTTGGCAATGGACGATGAGTTCAAAGCCACCTTTCTCTTATGCACTTTGCCAGAGAGTTGGGACACATTCAGGACAGCCACCAGCAATTCGAATGCTATGCTGTCATATGCAGATGTGGAGGGTGCTCTCCTTCAAGAGGAGATGAACAGGAAGAACAACTCTTTTGGTAAGTCCAATGCAATGAATGCACGTGGGAGATCCCAACAAAGGGGTAAGAGCCAAGAATGGGGAAGGAGCAAGTCCCGCTCCAAAAAGGATTTGGAATGCCATTATTGTGGCAAGAAGGGACACTTCAAAAAGCAATGCTACAAATAGAAAAATGATCAAAAGGAAAAGGGCAAAGGCAAGGACAAAGACAAAGATGAAGCCAAAGATGCAAAGCCAAAGGGCAAGAGTGGAGTCAAGATTGAAGACGTCAATGTGTCACATGCAGGTGACAGCGAGGATGAAGTCCTTTTCATGTCTTCACTTGATGCCCATTCACTCCATGCAGGAGATAGTCATGGTATGCACTCATGGATCATTGATTCAGGTGCCTCCTTTCATGTCACAGGTTGCAGAGACTTGTTTGTCAGGTACACTGCTGGCAATGAAGGAGTGGTTTATTTGGGTGACAACCATGCATGCCAGATTCTTGGCAGATGTCACCAATTGGCCGACCATTTGGTCCATTCCTAGTTTTTGCGTCTCGTTCACTTGAGGCCAGGCCGGTGTCTCATGTGAAGAGGCCAGTATTTTGCTGACATGGACGGGAGCCAGGCTGGTGCCACCCGTGTGTTAGCAGGATGGTGTCGTATGGACGGGAGCCAGACCAGTGCCACCCGTGTATGACCTGGACTGTGTTCGATCCATGGGACTGTCACGCCATGGAAGAGCCAGTATTCGTGCCGTGTTTTGCCTATGGGACTGTCACACCATAGGGAAACTCGTGCCTGGAACTGTGTCTTACCTATGGGACTGTCACTCCATAGGAAGACCAGGTTTTTATGTTCTTATGTCGTGCCAGTTTTGTGCCGACAGATATTTTGTACTTTGTTCCATGAACGGGAGATATGTCCATGTTACTATTTGCACATGCACACATATTTTGCATGTTTGAAATTGCTTTCACATGACATGTATTCGTGTGTTTGCCTGCTTGACGTGTTACTTACTGAGCGGGGACGCCTGCTAGTGAGTCGTGAAGTCTGCTCTGTATTCTGACAAGTTTTCGTGCATGTGAACAGGTGGTAAGTATGTTTCATATCTTGTTTTAATGTCTTTATTTTAACCTTTTAGTTTATAAGGTTATATGTTCACATTCATTTAAAAGTGGGCACCCCTTTGGGCACCCACTTAGGGGCCAAGGTGGGGAGCCCCACTTTGAGAGGGTGTGGGGGTGGGCATGGACACCTACCCACGCTCTTTTCCCCACATGCAAGTAAGCTTAACTCTTATTAGATAAAAAGCATCTTTTTATTTATCGTGGCCACTTTTGGCATGAAATAACCGGCGCACGTATTGCATGGAAGGGACTCCCTCGATTTTCATCATACGGGCTGCTATTTACAGCATACGGGCTGCGTACGATTCTAGGCTTCATCGCTTGTGTGCAGGCTGGCTGCTCCAACAGATTGCGCCTCCCTCTCTACAGGCTGGTGGTACCTCTCTCTCTCTACAGGCTGGTGGTACCTCTCTCTCTCTACAGGCTGGTTGCGCCTCTTTTTCTACAGGCTGGTTGCGCCTGCCTTTCAAGGCGACTAAATACTACCATAAGGGGCGACCATCTTCCGGGGCTGCCTGCTACAAGCAAGTTGTACTTGCTGCTGTTCGGTGGTTTGAGCTTTTCTCAAGCGATTGCCTTTCCCAGGCGGCTGGCTGCCATCTCCTGCATACGGGTTGTGTGGTTTTCTCCAAGGCGGCTGTGTGCCCATCTTCAGGCTGCCCGTCCTCTTCCCAGGCAGCTACCTCTCTCGACATGTGCCTCGGTGTTTCTCTCAAGTAACTGCACACATGGGTATTGGACTTCTTCAATCATCCACAAGTAAGTGAATTTCAGATTTGAGTAAAGTATTATATGTTTAAATCTGATAAAAGATTTGTCCCGCTCGGCCAACACCCGTTCGGTGCCGGGTTGTCCAAGCTCTATTGGAGAACCTCGGTCCAAAGGTGCTGAGATCGGGAGAGCCAGGCGTTAGTACGAGAGCGCCTGTTTGTGCGTGGTCTCGGAACACCAGTGAGGCGCTCTCCGCGGAGTCCAGTGAAAGCACAGGACCGTAGAGATTGGACCACACTAGTGGTCGTTCTGCTTCGAGTTTTCTACATCGAAATTCGAGCCTATTTGTTTGGTATTGTTTTTCATATGTACATGGACATTGTCTGGTTCTTGGAACCCATGGAGCATTGTATTCATTAAATACTCCCAAGAAATATATCATATATTGAGGGGGGGGTCGGCCCGTTCCGGCCCCAGTGCTAGTGTCCATATTTCCATTTCTGTTCATTTAAATTCAAGTTGTTTTAAAGTTGTCCATTGTAAATTTGTAGTTTTAAAGTTGTGCTATTAAACGTGTGGGTGTCCAGCGGAGTCTTTCCCACTCGACGGGATCGGTTTCATTGGTATCAGAGCGCGGTTGTTTCCCTCTTTCTAGTGGGGAAACGAAGCTGTGTACTGGACATCCCGCTTTTAGCAAACTTTGAACACAATGGACAACCAAGGCAACCCTTTGGAAGTACCAAATTCGAGGGGTCCATCTAGTGCCTCTCGTGGGTCTGATGCCCTGCGTGGTAGACACAAGCCCCTTGAAAGGGTAATGGATAGTGAATCCAAAGGTCAACTGTCTCCAGGAAGGACAGTTATGCTTGAACAAGAGCCTGAAGCTATGAGGGCTGAAATGGAACATATGAGAAAACTTTTGCAGGCTCAAGAGCAAGAATTGAAGTTTTTGCATGAAGATCCTCATCTACAAAGTGCTATTGAAGCCAGGAAGGCTGATGCTTTGGTTGATGTAACTTTTGAATCAATGGCTCGTGAAGTGGGCAAGAAACCAAGGGAGTTGGCACTTGCCTATCTCATTCGCAAAGGTGATGTCAAAGAGGGGGATGACGGGGAGCTGATTTTCAGAAATCCACCTCGTTTGAAGCATGGAGATTCCGCATCCCAGAGGCTGAAATCTGTTATGCAAAAGGAAGAGGTGACTGTCACCTCTCGTCATGCATCTTCTCCTCAAGGCACTAAGCCTGATAGATATATGTATGCCAGTGCTCATGGAGGGCACGAGAGTCACATGCATGCAAGATATGTATCTCATGGTGACAGGTCTGCTTCCAGAAAAATTTTGCCTTCAGAGTTGTCTCATGGAGAGACTATGCCATATGCAGGTAAGTCACATGCATCTGAGCTTCGAGTTCGTGGAGCACATGCCACCGTGCCCCATGAAGCTTCTTTGACGGCCCATGGAGCCCATGCAGACAGGGCTACCCCGTTGGATAAGGGGAAAAGAAAAAGAGAGGACCATGAGCCTCATGCCAGGAAGCTCAAGGAGTTCAAAGCAGGTGATAAATCTGTCAAGTTTGATGTCTTTCATGGTGAACATGATGCCTCTAAGGTGTTAGCGTTTGTGGCACAGTTTGACATTGCTTTTAGCGATGAGGACTTTACAGAAAAGTCAAAGGTGCGCCATGCTAGCATGTTTTTGAAAGGCACTGCTGCCCATTGGTGGATCACCGAAAAGATCACCAAGGATCCCATCTCTACTTGGAAGGAATTCAAAGATAGATTTTGTGCTCAGTTCTTGCCACCCAACGCGGAGCAAACTCTTACTCAAAAGTGGGACAGGCTGGAACTAAAGATAATGAGAGTGTGCAACAGTATGTTAACAAATTTTGGAAAGTGTTGCTAGAAGTGACTCCCTTCATGCTAATCACAGAGGATGAAAGAAAGAGGAAGTTTCGTTCTGGATTGCAACCTGCTTATAGATCGGGTATTGAATTGCACCCAAAACAAACATTGCAACAACTCACAGCTTATGCCCTTGCTACAGAGCAATTGGTACTCAAGATCAAGCAGGATCAAGGAGGTTCCAAGGCGAAGGACAAGGCTGTCCCAAATCAGCAAAAGGGCGGACAGCCATTTAAAAAGAACTTCCGGGAGCCTTACAAGGGTGCTAAAGCTGAAAATAACACATCTAAAGAACAGGGCCCAAGAAAGAACAAATTTGGATTAACCCCGGAGCAAAGAGAGCAATATGCTAAGGATGGAAAATGCTTTTCTTGTGGTAGCAAAGACCACATGTTTCGCCAATGCCCAGATCGCAAACCAAAGCACGAGGACAAGCATACTAAAGTAAATGTTCATGCAGTTCCTGATGTGCAAGGTAATACAGGTCATGATGACAAAGAGAGAATGGTTTGCAAGGCTTGGGGGCAAATCAAGGATCAGCCCGCACTATTTATGTTTGATGACTGTGCAACTGACAATTTCATCTCTATGCAAATGGCAGCTGCATTGGGAATTGAGGTTGAAAACATGGGACCTCAGATTGAAGCTGAAGCTGCATTTATTGGCAAAGAGGTGCAGGTTACCCCTTTGATTGGGAAGTTGCGTATCCATATCCAGGGCTACCTTGATCATGAGCATTTCTTAGTTGCTCCACTGAATGGATGTGATGTATTGTTGGGCAAGCCATGGCACCATAGGCTTGAGCCCCGCAAAGACTACAAGTCCAATATGATTTCTTTTATGCATAAAGGCCGCATGCATTCTATTGATGCTGGCAAAGAAGGGGACTCCATCCCAGTTGTATCACACATTCAGATCAATAAAGCAATGAAAAAGAGTCTTTCAGCGTACTTGATTTTTGTCCATGATAGTCTTGTGCCAAATCATCAAAATGTGGATGCTATGACTAATGATAGGCTGAATTTTCTTCATGCATTCAAAGACTGTTTTGCTGACTCATTACCAGGTGAATTACCTCCCCAAAGGCCCGAAGATCACCGCATAGATCTTGTGCCAGGTAGTTCTCCTCCTAACAAACCCGCATACCGAGTAAGTGCTGCACAGTAAGAAGAAATTATGAAGCAGGTAAACGAGCTTTTAGAGAAAGGTTTGGTTCAGCCCAGTTCCTCACCTTACTGTTCTCCTGTGCTCCTTGTTCAAAAGAAGGACGGATCATTCCGTATGTGTGTGGACTATAGAGCTTTGAACAAGCTTACCATCAAGAACAGATTTCCAATCCCACGTATTGATGATATCTTGGATAAGCTTGATGGTTCTGCTTGCTTTAGCAGACTTGATTTGAAGAGTGGCTATCACCAGATACGCGTGGTGCCACAAGATGTCCATAAGACTGCATTCAGGACAGCTTTCGGATTATATGAATTCTTGGTAATGCCTTTTGGACTCACAAATGCTCCTGCCACTTTTAATCGTATGATGGATAGGGTATTCCGACCCCATCGCAAGTTTACAGGAGTCTTCTTTGATGATATCTTGGTTTTCTCCAAGAATGAGCAGGAACACAGAACTCATTTGCTCACAGTGTTCGAAGAGTTGCGGAAGCATAAACTTTTCGTCAATGCTAAGAAAAGTGAGTTTTTCCTTTCCGAGATACATTATCTGGGACATATTGTATCCAAGGATGGAGTTACAATGCATCCTGCAAAGATAGAAACTATTCGGAATTGGCCCGAATTGCAAAACGTACATCAAGTACGTAGTTTTCTCGGATTATGTTCGTACTACAGGCGTTTCATAAGGCATTTTGCTATGATTGCCACTCCTCTACATGATCTCACAAAGAAGAAAATTGCTTTCAAATGGACTTCAAAGGAACAGGATGCTTTCTCGCAAGTGGTCGTCCTCCGCCTCTACATGAGGGGGGAAAGTGAAATCCACGCTCGGATCGGTCTCGGGATGGTGCTCTCGTGATGTGCCAGTGTCGGGAGGCAAAGAAGCCCCCACGACGGCTTCCTGCCGTAGTCGCTCGTCCACCCGTCTTTGCCCTGGGCCACCAACCACGCTCCAATGTGGAGCAACATCAAGCTGTGCCAAGGTCCATGGATCCGTCGTATGCGCGCGTGCACGCTTTCTTGGATCCTCCCACAACCCATACTCTTCTACGTGCACCAAACATATGCGAATTGCCTTTTTGCACCGCACATAAGGGCAGGGCAGCCGATCACCCATGGTCACTGACTAGTGTGTGACCATTGAAAGAAAGGTCACAAATGGGACAGCTGGAAAAACGGCGTTTAATTGGGAACGGCGAGCGCGGTAATAGACGCGGACCACGCGGTAATATTTTCAAAAAAAAATATAAAAAGGGAGGGGCACAAGCCTCGCCCTTTTCTCTAGCATTTCAAATTCACACAGAGGCAGCATACACTTTCTTCCCGACACCAAGAAGAGCCTCCTCCTCCTCAACCCTAGCTACCCTCTTCCTCCACCTCCTTCAACCCCGCCGCGGCCTCATCTACACACGTACTCCATGTGAGTGCACTATCTCCCCCCTCTCTCTTTACATACACAAACACACACATGCACACAAAAATACACACACACACACACTCACATATATGATTAGTGTGTGTGTGTGCCCACCAAAATTAAGTGTGTGCATGCTAGTTACCATGCACACACTTAACTCATGCACACACACACTTGATTTTAGCATGCACACACACTAAAATCAACTAGCATACACACACTTTTTTTTAGTATGTGTGCATGCACACACACACTAATCAAGTGTGTGTGCATGCTAATTAGCATGTACACACTTAATTTTAGTGTGTGTGTGTGTGCATGCTAATTTGATTTTAGTGTGTGTGCAGCATGCATACACTTGATTTTAGTGTGTGTGCATGCTAATTAGCATGCACACACTTAATTTTAGTGTGTGTGCACTAAAATCAAATTAGTATGCACACACACACACTAAAATTAAGTTTGTGCATGCTAATTAGCATGCACACACACTAAAATCAAGTGTGTGCATGTGTGCATGCATGAATTAGCATGCACACACACACACACACACACAAAAATTAAGTGTGTGCATGCTAATTAGTATGCACACACACTAAAATCAAGTGTGTGCATGCACACACACACTAAAATTAAGTGTGTGCATGCTAAATAGCATGCACACACACTAAAATCAAGTGTGTGCATGCTAATTAGCTGCATGCACACACACTAAAATCAAGTGTGTGCATGCTAATTAGCTGCATGCACACACACTAAAATCAAGTGTGTGCGCATGCTAGTTAGCATGCACACACTTAACTAGCATGCGCATACACTTTATTTTAGTGTATGTGCATGCTAATTTTTTAGTGTGTGTGCATGCACACACACACTAAAAAATTAGCATGCACATACACTAAAATCAAGTGTATGCGCATGCTAGTTAAGTGTGTGCATGCTAACACACTAAAATCGTACACGCTAGTTAAGTTAGCATGCTCACACACTTGATTTTAGTGTGTGTGCATGTACACACACACTAATTAAGTGTGTGTGCACGCTAATTAGCATGCACACACACTTAAATCAAGTGTGTGTGCATGCTAACACACTTTTTTTTTAGTGTGTGTCCATGCTAATTAACATACACACACTTAAAATCAAGTGTGTGCATGCACACACACACTAATCAAGTGTGTGCATGCTAATTAGGAATGCACACACGCTAATTATAGTGTGCACACATGCACATTTTAATTAGCATGCACACACTTTTTTTTAGTGTGTGTGTGTGCAAGTGTGTGTGCATGCACACACACACACTAAAATTAAAGTGTGTGCATGCTAATTAGCATGCACACACACTAAAATCTAGTGTGTGTGCATGCTTATTAGCATGCACACACACTAAAATCAAGTGTGTGTGCATGCTAATTAGCATGCAGACAAACTAAAATCAAAGTGTGTGTGTATGCCAAATAGCATGCACACACTTTAATTTTAGTGTGCATGCTAATTAGCATGTACACACACTTGATTTTAGTGTGTGCATGCTAAAATTAAAGTGTGTGCATGCTAATTAGCATGCACACAAACTAAAATCAAAGTGTGTGTGTATGCCATTTGGCATACACATGGCATACACACACACTTTGATTTTAGTAAATGGCATACACATACACACACACTTTGATTTTAGTTTGTGTGCATGCTAATTAATTTGGCATACACACACACTTTGATTTTAGTTTGTGTGCATGCTAATTAGCATGCACACACTTTAATTTTAGTTTGTGTGCATGCTAATTAGCATGCACACACACTAAAATCAAGTGTGTGCAAGATAGTTAGCATTCACATTTTAGTGTGTGCATGCTAATTAGCATGCACACACTTGATTTTAGTGTGTGTGCATGCACACACACTAAAATCAAGTGTGTGCAAGATAATTAGCATTCACATTTTAGTGTGTGCATGCTAATTAGCATGCACACACTAAAATCAAGTGTGTGCAAGATAATTAGCATTCACATTTTAGTGTGTGCATGCTAATTAGCATGCACACACTTGATTTTAGTGTGTGTGCATGCTAATTAACATGCACACACTTTAATTTTAGTTTAGCATGCACACACTTTAAAATGTGAATGCTAATTTTAGTTTGGTAACCGAATGTGAACTGATACCATAGGCACTTTTACAGGGAAAGAAGCAGGAAAGGTGAGCTCGTTGGTCCTCATTGCTTCATTCCGTACTCTAGAACCTTGTTCTTAGGGAATTCTTCTCGCAGCTCTACGAGCTAGCTCATTGACCCCATAACGACTGATTCGAAAGATGAGAGCATGATTGTTAATGCCAACGCACCGGTTCTCACCCCGGTCGACTCACCCCGGTCGAATCCATCTCGAACCAAAGGTTCTCCGGCCATATGCACCGGTGTATCGAGAGCGAAAACAAAAACTAAACTTTGGACGGGCCTCGTGATGTTTATGCTTTTTGGAGCATCTGAACACCGATGTTGGCCAGCCGACAATAGACTGAGATTCACTGTAGTACCTTCTAGCCGAGGTCAATTTTGTCACTGAGATTGTTGTTCTAGCTAGGCCTTCTTGCTCTCTGGAGCCAAGCAAAGCGCAACGATCATTGGAATGCAAATAAAGTGTGTGCATGTTAATTATCATGCACACACACTAATCTGCTAATTAGCATGCACATAATCTAGTGTGTGTGCATGCGCACACACTTTAATTTTAGTTTGTGTGCATGCTAATTAACATGCACACACTTTAATTTTAGTTTGTGTGCATGCTAATTAGCATGCACACACACTAACATGCACATACTTTAATTTTAGTTTGTGTGCATGTTAATTTTAGTTTGTGTGCATGCTATGCACACACTTTAATTTTAGTTTGTGTGCATGTTAATTTTAGTGTGTGCATGCTAATTAGTGTGTGCATGCTAATTAGCATGCACACAAACTAAAATTAAAGTGTGTGCATGTTAGTGTGTGTGCATGCTAATTAGCATGCACACACAAACTAAAATTAAAGTGTGTGCATGTTAGTGTGTGTGCATGCTAATTAGCATGCACATAAACTAAAATTAAAGTGTGCGCTGATTATAGTGTGTGTGCATTAGCATGCACAAAAACTAAAATTAAAGTGTGTGCATGTGTGTGCATGATAATTAGCATGCACACAAACTAAAATTAAAGTGTGTGCATGTTAATTATGTGTGCATGCAAATTAATATGCACACACTTGATTTTAGTGTGTGTGCATGCTAATTAGCATGCACACAAACTAAAATTAAAGTGTGTGCATGCTAATTAGCAATTTAGTTTGTGTGCATGCATGCACACAAACTAAAATTAAAGTGTGTGCATGCTAATTAGCATGCACACACTTTAATTAGCATGCCCAAAAAGACCAACCTCCATTAATTAGCTCGTAGTTGGTGTGTGTGTGCCCCCCAATGGCAAGCCGCCGTAACAATCTCCCGCCGCAACGATCTCTCGCGAGAAGTGTGTGTTAGAGTAGGACAAATTAGAGTAGGAGAAATTAGAAGAAGAAGAGAGGGAGATAGTAGAGTAGGAGAAATTAGGAGGAGGAGTGAGATAAATATAGTAGAAAAAATAGATGGGAAATAATGTCATGGATATTGAATCCAATGTAGGTATCCAATGTAGATAATTAGAATGCACATAGAATGAAAGTTATATTTCATACGCACATGATCGGACCCTAATTAATTTATTCCACTATTTTAGAATGAGGACAATTCGACGATGGGATGACTTACGATGACGTCGTCCGCGCCTACCAGTCTCAAAGCGCACGGTCCTTTGACTGGTTTGGGGATAGCATGGGAGCTGGTGCGTCGTACAACAGTCCCCTCCCGCTGGATTCGGACCTCCAAAAGGTCTTGCAGATGCGCGAGCAGTTTATGGCGTCCACACAGCAGCTTGCAGGGCGCTACCCACCCACCCAACTAGAGGCTTTGGGTCTCTCTCTGTTTTCCACCCCATTTGGAGACACCCCCACTGTACAGAGTGTGCCACCCACAGCTCCTCCATCCACATTGCCATCACAGAGACCTTCTCCGCTAACAGTCGCAGAGAACAACCCCCTACGGCTCCACTCATCCTTCTCCTGCACCATATGAGCGACCGGAAGAGCGCAGGCGCTCTTCAGGGAGTACGCATAGGAGTGGCAGTCGCCGCAGTCGAGGTAGTGGATCATGTTGTTTTGGTGGAGGAGGCACAGATTCTCCCCCAGTATCTCCATTGCCTACCCCCGGGGAAGATGAAGATCATGATGCACCGCAGTCAGACACACAGGGCTTTTATTACCACATCCATCGAGGGGGGGATGTGGTTCTTGGCAACAAATACGGAAGGGCCCTTCGGAACCACTTAAACAATTTGATACATACAACGTATCAAGATTGTTTCGTGAGTTTCAAAAAACAAGACCGGGATCATCTAAATTACATAGAGACATGCCTCCATATCCGATTCCCAAACCCAGAAGAGCATCAATTTTCAAGACAATGGTTGGAAGACCATGTCAAACAGTTCTTGAAGAATAAAAAGTCCAGTGCACGGTGGGCGGCAGCAAAGCAAATGGCGGATCCCGGTCAACGATCGATCGAGACAAATTCATGACCAGGAATGGAATCGCGCCATGGCCGAAAAAACTATGGAGCAGGAGAGTGGTTCTTCGGCGCACCAACAACAAAAGGATGTGAGAGCTCGCCAAACACCAACGCATTACGGCTCAGGGGGAAAGGCGGCGTGGAAAGATAAATACGTAAGTGCATGTTCGCACCTAAATTAAATTGAAAATAAAAATTATAAACATGGATTATAATTATAATTTTATATCGAATTACAGGAAAATATCACGATGCAACGCCCAACCCGTGAGATTGTGAGATATAGAGAGAGCCACACAGAGTACCAAACTTGGACTTGGCTCTTACAAAACAATAAGATCTCACAAGAGGAGTATGAAGTCGCATGTTCCCGCCTCCAATATGTGAGAATATTTTTTTTATAGTAAATAGTAAAAGACTATAGAGTTTTATAAGTTTTGACTTTTATTTTGTTTTGATTTTTTGAAGAGCCAAGGAGTGCCCAGACCAGATGTAGATGAAGGTGGACATGCGGGTGGAGATGAAGACGACGATTAGTTAGGTCGCCCATTCTCGGGCCATTTTGTATCTGGCAATTTTGCCATCTCATGTAATTATCAAAAATAAAGAAATTCTCTATTTTGTGGTGTCTTGTATATTTTAATTTTTGTTATTAATTTGTAATGTTTTATGTATGGGACCATCCAAACGGTCATCTTTATTTTTTTAAAATAGCCGATTGCGGTAATATATGCAGGTATATGCGCGGGTATATTCCTAATCCATTACCGCTTGCATTTCCGCGCTTATTGCCGCAGGCGGCCAAAATTCTCTCTCCTCTTTCCTTTGTTGTTTTGATGCTATGCGTGCGGTAAACATAGCCATATGTTATAGTGTCAGAATAAAATTTGTCGGGATAAGTAAAAGCATAATTGGTGAAGAGAAGCGCATAAAGTCCAAAGTATGTTATAGTGTCAGAATAAAATTTGCCGGGATAAGTAAAAGCATAATTGGTGAAGAGAAGCACATAAAGTCCAAAGTATGGTTGAATTTTGTTTGTTTGATTTTTGAATGTTTGGTGATTTGGATTTTTGGCTTCTTTTTGTAGTATGTTGTCTTGTTATGCAGAGATTGTTGCAAGGAAAATGTGCAAGGACAAGCGCATAATCAACCCCTACAAGAAGTAAAAGCAAGAAGATCAAAGTGCAAGTTCATTGACGATGAGACAAAGCAAGAAGGAAAATGTGCAAGGACAAGCGCTATAATCAACCCCTACAAGAAGTAAAAGCAAGAAGATCAAAGTGCAAGTTCATTGACGATGAGACAAAGCAAGAAGGAAAATGTGCAAGGACAAGCGCTATAATCAACCCCTACAAGAAGTAAAAGCAAGAAGATCAAAGTGCAAGTTCATTGACGATGAGACAAAGGATAGTCATATGTAGCAACTTTGTGTAAACATTGAAATACAACAAAATATTTATGGACATGTAATTTGGGCATGTTTTTTCAATGTGTCTCTTTCATTGTAAGGCTTTGTCTTAAGGTGCAAGAATTACTACTTCTTATGTGTTTGCTCCCAATAGAGTGCTTTTATTTAGTAACTCTCTCTCTTCGTATATATTATGTATCAAAAAGATAATTCATTTATATTGAGACTAAATTTTTATCCTTTATAAGCAACTTTGTACAAAAATTGAAATACAACATTTATGGATCTATGTGCAAGACCACCTAGATAGAATGACCATTTCACCCTTTATAAGCATGTGTATTAGTGAATTTCTCAGTATAACGATGCTCATTTTTTATCCTTGCTCGGTCTATACTTGCTCGATTTATAACTAAACCCTACTACTAAGCCTAGAGTGGATGCACTACTCGGAAGAAGTGTTTAAGACTTAAGCAAAAGCTGCTAATCGGGGTGCAAAAAATTTATGCCTTGAGGCTTGAGCTAGTTGTAAACGGAAGGTAAAAGGAATTAAAAATGAAAAGAAAAATAGTGTATTTCCTTAAGTTTGGGGTTACTTTTTACATTAAATTTAAAGAATAAGTCTTGTTGGGAGAAATCAACGGGAGATTGTCCTAGTGGTTTGGGGTGGTGAGTATGTAACCCAGGTCAAGGGTTTCAACCCCCAGCCAGCCCACGGTTTCTTGTAGAGGTATGTGGGGCCTCACTTCGCCAAACTTTTAAAGCGGCCCCAACGTGAAAAAACTGGTCAAGGGCCTTGCGCGTCAAACACGCAAGCAAGCAAAGGTTCACTATCTCATCGACAGTCACGCGCTACGTTCTTTGAAACTTCCACTTTCCCCTTGTTGTTGTTCTGCCTCTCTCTCTTTCTCTCTGCTCTCATGGGAAGCTTCTAAGAACTCTCCTCTCTCTCTCTCTCTCTCTCTCTCTCTGAGAGCTCTCGTGGCCGGAAGGTCCATAAAAGCAGCTTGTATAATCCTTGCTCACTCCAGCTAGCTAGTGAGTATATAGTACCGTTCTATTCAACTTCTGGCTCTTGCTACTTGATAGTGTTGTATTATGGCTGCCTTTTCTAGCATGACCTCGACTTCATTGACATCCTTCTGCGAGAGGTCATCTTCAAGAAGGTATGCATGCCCTCCTATTCAATGACCTGCGTATCAATACATTGTCTATGCAAGGTGCTCCATGCTTAGCGTACATGGAAATCTTACCAATTTACACATTGTTTGGCTGGACAGGGAATTAGCCCCATCATCATCGTCGTCATCATCATCATCATCATCAAGCATCCACCATGACATCTTCCTGTCGCATAGCGGTGTGCAAAAGGCCTTTGTGAAAGACCTCTACATGAGGCTAAACCCGCCTTATACCCCTTTCTTTGACATTGCCCACCACAGCCTTCCTCCCGGTGAGAATTTCCCAAAGCGCATTTTGGAAGCCACCAAAGCATGCAAGCTAGCTGTGGTGGTTCTCTCAGATGAATTTCTCCTCTCTAAGTGGCCAATGATTGAGCTCTGCGACTTTGTAAAAGTTGCGTCCTCCATCAAGATCCTGCCTGTGTTCTACAAATTAAGCCCTGAGAGTCTCAAACATCCCAGCAATGTGAAGAAATGGCATAAGGCATGGAAGGCCCATGCTAAAAATGACCCCACCAAACGGATTGTTGTATCTGATTGGGCGCACGCCCTTAGACACTTGATCTCGCTAAATGGCCCTGTATTTCGCCCATCCAATCAAGGTGAGGGAGACTATTTAGAAGAGATCGTGTCCTCCATCTACGAGATCTTTCCCGTAGCACTAAAGTATGAGGATTGGGGCATACACGGGAAGGATCGCTTGTGCAAGGTTTGTTTACATACAGCTATACTTTGTTTGTCTCATGATGTGACCATGCAAGCATTTTGCAGAGCCTCTTGCTCTTGACCGCTTTTGCTATATAACACTCCTTCGTCTTTGTATGCAGATCATTCTCTCCAAGTTTAGTGAGCTCGACTTCACCACGCTACAACCCTGCAAACCACATGATTTGGCTCCTCAGAAATCAAGAGTGTGCATGTTGGGCATGTATGGCCTTCCAGGCTCTGGCAAGTCCACCTTGTCTAGGTGCCTACGCGACCACTTCTTCCCATGTTTTCACGGCAGGTCTTTCTACTTGGAGCTTCCCACAAATCCCACTCTTGATCAATTGCTCAACAAATCAAAGGAGCTCTTGAGAAATCTCCCAGGCTGTCATAACATGGTCAATCTCACAAGTACTGCATTGGATATTCACCAGGTACTTCAAAACTCCGTACACTACCAGCTTGAGTTCCTCGAAGTGTAATCTTTATGAGTGTCACATAGTATCATAATGGTAAACCCATCTCTTATCATGGATACTTTGTTTATGTTATGTATTCTCATGCAGGTTTACCATCTCTTTAAGATTAGTAGTCTACCAAGTTCTAAAGTCTTCTTTGTGGTTGACAACATTTCCTCTCAAGATTCGGTTGATTTCGTGCAACACTTGCTAAGGTTAGGGTTTGGAGCGGGCAGCAAGGTGTTGCTTGTGGCCCGCACATTGGATGTCTTACAGCCTCTCCTTCAAATTCACCACAGGAAAAGCCACTATGTTTGTGCCAGTCTAAGTTTTCCAAGTATACATGAAGCAGAAGCTATTCAAATCCTTCTCCAAAGTGGAGGTGGTGAGAGCTGGGTGGAAGGTCCTCAAGAGGATAGATTCTCTCCAAGGGATAGGCAAATTCTGGAAAAGGTTGTCCGCATGTCTGGTTTTGGGCCAGAGCATCATCGATATCGCGGGCGTACTTACCTTCCTTTGGTTTTGAAGATTATGGGGAATCAGCTGAGGCGGTATGAATTTGATATAGAGAAGTGGGGAAGAGAGATAGAGAGCTTTTGGAAAAAAGTGGAGGTGTGCAAGGAGGATGCGGTAAGGCAACTTGTGCAGCAAAGCTTTGAGAGTCTATCCGAAAAGTTGCAGCTTTTGTTTCTAGACATAGCTCTCTTTGTATTGCCATCCTCACATGCAGATGATATGAATAAAGATCTTTACAATATAACACACATGAAGGAAGCGTGTGGCCTTTTAAGCATCATACATGAAAGCAGCCCAGAAAGAATTGAGATGGAGGTATATGTTGTGCCCTCACGTATTTTGTTGTGCAAGTAGCAACCTGCAAGCTTTCATTGCGATGATTGTTTTCTGTTTCCAACGATTTGTCATTCTTACTCCTAGTGTTTTGCAGATGTACCGGTTGCGGCAGTATTGCTTCGTGGAAATCTGTAGCCGGAAGTTTGTAAGAGTTCATGATATGTATTTGGAGTTTGCTTCAAGTATTCCACAGTCTTGCATGTACTACTTGAGCAATGGACATGTTTGGAGGAGGGGTCGTAACGAAGTGGTAGAAGAGCCCACTAGCATGGAGCTCTCCTCACCATGTCTTGACGCGGCTAAGGCTTCTGAGTTACGAGCTATTATTCTGGGGCTAGATGAAGGTCAACAGAGATTGGAATTTTCAGCAAGTCTGTCAAATGTGAGAGCCTTAGTCCTACGGAACTTCAAGTCGTTGACAGAATTGGGATTGGCAGGATTGGGGTCGCTAGTAAGCTTGGAGATAGACAACTGCCCCAAGCTGGAATGGGTAGACATAGCCACTGGCAATGGTCCAGAAAGGCTGAAGAGGCTAAGATGAGCCAAGAAGCAAGATGAGACTAAGGAGATGCTGCAATTAGGATGGAGCAGCATATGGATGCAAGCTCAGAGCCAGCTATTGCCGAGGGTGAGCAATTTGTTAAGCTTGGGCAAACAACCTCAAA
This sequence comes from Cibotium barometz, assembly GCF_041138505.1. NCBI lineage: Eukaryota > Viridiplantae > Streptophyta > Polypodiopsida > Cyatheales > Cibotiaceae > Cibotium > Cibotium barometz. The sequence goes on from NC_141094.1 coordinate 46,386,403, forward strand.
AACCCATGTTAGGAATACATAGTTTGGCTACTCGATTTAGTGCGCTTCAGAACCTCACTTTGGAGAACACCGGCATGAAGAAATTGCCAGACATGAGCAAGTGCTGGCCGCAGTTACAAGAGCTGCGGGTTGTTGAGCAACACCTTGAGCATTTTGAACTCCGCAGTCTACCCAAGTTGAAACGCTTTTCCTTCAGTGATGGGGGCGAGGCAGCTCTTTATGATCTTGAAACTGATCATTGCTTTTATTTGGGTAACGGCTTCGGCGAAGGAAATAAAAGAGCAATATTGGGGGGAAAGGATATGTTTGTAGGATGCCCAAACTTGGAAGATGTTCGCATGAACTCAAGATCTTTTGTGGAGGGTATGGGCACCTTGATTGATGCCTCAAAGCTGCATACGCTCTGGATAAGAGGCTTCCACTGTTCTTCAAGTTTTCCCAATCTTGCAACACCTTTGCCACAATCTGTCGAGCGTCTGTTAATAGACAATGATGATATTAGGAATGTCAATTTTGCTTGGAGGTTTGGTGGTTTAAGAAAGCTACAATTGGTAGGATGCCAAAGCCTTGTTGAGGTTACTGGACTTGATCATCTGCCCAACCTTTGTGAATTGGAGATAGAGTCTTGTGACAAGTTACAAACTTTGAGTGGCTTGAGTGGTTTGATGAGCTTGGAGACCTTCCAAGTAGGTGATGAATGGGGCTGTTCAAATCTAAGTGTCTCCTTGAGTGAACTGGAGAACTTGGCACGGCTTCAAAGATTAATCTGCTATTGTGCGCAGTTTGTTGGTTTCTTCAATGTCGCAAACTTAGTACGTCTTGAAGTGATGATTATATGTTCTATTGATTCAGAAGGCAGGTTTGTAGGTTTAGAGAGGCCTAGAAATCTGAAGCGCTTAGAGCTGTGGAGCAGCAGCGATATTGCTCCTCTAGACCTGTCAGTCCTTCTAGGGGTGCCCGAGCCATTGCATCTCTCTGGCCTCCAGAATCTTGAACTGGGTGGTTTGCAAAATGTAGCAAGTCTGAATGGTATCGAGTTTCTTGTTACACTTAGATTTCTTTCCCTCAAAGATCTCAAACACCTTACGAGTTTGCGAGGGATAGAGTGCCTTTTCAATCTACGGCGCCTCTCTTTGGTAGGCTGTGTTTCAGTAACCGAATTGCCTCCCTTACGTGCACTTGTGGAGATGGGTGCACTCACTATTCGAAATTGTGTGGAGTTGAAAGCTGTTGAAGGCTGCGATGAAATGACAAGGCTGGGAAAAGCCTGTTTTCAAGGATGCAGAAGCTTGGCAAGCCTACCATTGCACTTCGAATCACTAAGGCAAATGCAGATCAGGGTTCTCACAGACCAGGTTTGCCCGGGTAATTTCTACATAAACTTAAAAAATATAAGTAATTCACAAGAAGTTTTAGACATTTTCCCACTATGATTCCCACATTGTGGATTATGACAACATCATGAGCTTCTGCAGACAGCAGGCGAGGCGGAGCATGCCTAGCTAGGTGCAGCAGGACAAAGGGGGGTGGGCCTGCAGTCCCCTGCCCCCTACCCCCACCGCACCTAGCTAAGTATGCGGAGCCTCGTCTGTCAAAGCTCATGATGTTGAACACTATAGGGAAACATAAGGGAAAGTGGGTCTCTTTCCCAAATGGGAAAATGCCCAAAAATTCTTGTGTAAATTTTGAAAGGGTTTTATTTCCTTCTCACCAAAATTTGATAAGGATTTTCTCCAAGTCGAACAAGTTTTAGGCTAAAGCGAACCTGTCCTTTTTCAAACCCTGATGCAGACGGAGGGCACTCTACCCTACACATAGAAGGGTGCAAATTTGCGAAGGTAGATGACATGGTAGCATGGGCCGTGGATGAAAATGTGCCTATGCTTCTCCGTGAAGCCTCATTGATGGCCCTGGCGTGGGAATTTGAAAGAAACCTTTTGGTAGGCAAAGTAAAATTTCTATGAATGTTTGCAATGCCAGGGCTCAAATTCTGAATATACATGCTAAATATGGCATTGGCATGCAGGAGAAGCCGAGAGAGAGGAGGGCGTTAGGAGTGGTGCTACTTTCGAGGGTGGGTGCGGGTGCTTACTTCCTTGAACAAATATTTCAGTCCAACGAGGAGCAGTTCTGCCTGGCATTTTTTGAATGGGCCAATCTGTTGAAGAAGGTATGGGATAGTATACGTGAAAGAAGATACTATCCCAGAGGTGATGAAATGATTAAAGAGGTGATGGAGCTGCTGCGTCGGCTTGCTAAGGTGCCAAAACAACAAGTACTGCAACAATGCCGCTCTGACGCTAGCTTCCAGCTCTCTGTGGTAGAGTACCTTGCTCAACCAGCTCTCTGTAGTGGTAGAGTATGCTGCAAGCTCTTCTATGGAGATGGGTACTGCCCAATTCACGACTGTCCACGGGATGTCGGGACATTGACGAGAATAGCTGGTAGGATTCTTAGGGGCTAGCTATATGCAGCACACTTTCAAGGGCTCTAGAAAAGCCTCAAGCGTCTTGAGATCGCCCAAAACGCAAACCCGCAGGAAAAAATAATGCAGGGTCGTTAAGAAAAAATGATGCAGGGTCGTTGAGACCGAGGGTTTTGGCAACATTCTTATAATGTAAATAAAGAATAATGCGGGGTCGTTGAGACCAAGGGTTTTGGCAACATTCTTATAATGTAAATAAAGGCATGGTGTCCTAGTGTTAAAATTCCTATGTTTCATAATGTGAAAATTTTCCTATTTACTTCTATTTTAACAAGTTACATATTATATTTGCAATGAATCCCTTGTCTACAATCATGAATGCTTTAAAAGATGGTATTTCCCAAAAGTTTGAAGACTTTGTCTTAAAAATTTTGGAGGGTAAAATGTCCAAATCTGAAGTTTCTTATTCTAAAATATCCCAATTTCGAAGTTTTTCTTAATTTTTTTGGGGAAGATAATTTATAAATCTTAAAACTAGAAGGTGGGTTGTATTTTTTCTTTAGGAAATATAATTTTCAAAATTCAAAGGTGGGATTACACTAGACCTAGGTTTTTTCCAAGTATTGTTTGTCTATTAAGTTGGCATTAACCTTCACTTGCTCTTAAATTTTATTTGTTATCACCTTTACTATGATTTTTAATCTTAATTTACTATATTTTAATACAAATTTTTTCTATTAAAATACATTTTAAAAGAATATCTAACTACTATTTTTATAGAAAATTATTTATACTCTTTTATTAGGAGATTCAAAACTTTGGTATACTCTTTTATTAGGAGATTTAAAACTTTGGTTTTATTATTTTACTCAAAATAATCAATATTCTATAATATAATGGTTCTCTCCTACACTTTTTCTCTCACTCTCTTCCTCACACCTTCTGAAACTATTTAAATCGAGTTTTAATAATAGATAATTTTATGTAATTGTCCATTCTCTCTCTCTCTATGTCCACAAACTAAGTTAGGTTTCAATTTAAAGACAACACTAAAAGTCTCAAGAAGGACAAAAATGGTTACATTTGGTCTTACTCAATAATGTATCACCAATATAAAAGTCCCCAATAATCTCAAAATTCCAAAAGAAAAACAATTAAATGATTTTTTTTTTCATAAAATACTAAATAATCAACGGTTGGATGAATGACAACCGTTGATTGAGCTACCTTTTTGACTAAAACACCTTTGAAACCCATCTAATCACCATTATAGTCTTTGCCTAAAGGCAAGACTAAAAGTGATTTTTCTATATATAAATTCCACACGTGAAAATTTTCAATATATGAATACACACTTTCTACCTTATTACGTTGACTATATGGATCTACACTTTCCTATGGATATGAAGTTTGGAACTTATGCTACTATATGGAGATCTACACTTTCAAGAGTATGAAAATAAACTTTTCCTATGATAGGAAACTACACTTTCTAAGTATCCTATGGATATGATGGGGGCGAGAAAGTTTTTTATGATTTCGAAACTGATCATTGCTTTTGTTTTGCCAGCTTCAGCAAAGGAAATAAAAGAGCAATATTGGGGGGAAATGATATGTTTGTAGGATGCCCAAACTTGGAAGATGTTCGCATGAACTCAAGATCTTTTGTGGAGGGTATGGGCACCTTGATTGATGCCTCAAAGCTGCATACGCTCTGGATAAGAAGCTTCCACTGTTCTTCAAGTTTTCCCAATATTGCAACACCTTTGCCACAATCTGTTGAGCGGCTGTTAATAAACAATGGTGATATTAGGAATGTCAATTTTTGCTTGGAGGTTTGGTGGTTTAAGAAAGCTACAACTGGTAACCTGCGAAAACCTTGTTGAGGTTACTGGACTTGATCATCTGCCCAACCTTTGTGAATTGGAGATAGAGTCTTGTGACAAGTTACAAACTTTGAGTGGCTTGAGTGGTTTGATGAGCTTGGAGACCTTCCGAGTACGTGAAGTTACAAACTCTGAGTGACTTGAGTGGTTTGATGAGCTTGGAGAACTTCAAAGTAGGTGAAGGAGGGCGCTGTCCAAATCTAAGTGTCTCCTTGAGTGAACTGGAGAACTTGGCACGGCTTCAAAGATTAATCTGCTATTGTGCGCAGTTTGTTGGTTTTTTCAATGTCGCAAACTTAGTACGTCTTGAAATGATGGTTATATGTTCTATTGATTCAGAAGGCAGGTTTGTAGATTTAGAGAGGTTTAGAAATCTGGAGCTCTTAGACCTGTGGAGCAGCAGCGATATTGAGAACTGTGGTGCTCCTCTAGACCAGCTGTCAGTCCTTCTAGGGGTGCCCGAGCCATTGTCAATTTTCTATCTTGGACTGGGTGGTCTGCAAAATGTAGCAAGTCTGAATATTGGTATCGAGTTTCTTGTTACACTTAGATTTCTTTCCCTAACAGCTTACAAGCCTTTTCAATCTACGGTGCCTCTCTTTAATTTTGGTAGGCTGTGTTTCAGTAACCGAATTGCCTCCCTTACGTGCACTTGTGAAGATGGGTGTACTCGCTATTCAAAATTGTGTGGAGTTGAAAGCTGTTGAAGGCTGCGATGAAATGACAAGGCTGGGAACAGCCTGTTTTCAAGGATGCAGAAGCTTGGCAAGCCTACCATTGCACTTCGAATCACTAAGGCAAATGCAGATCAGGGTTCTCAGAGACAGTTTTGCCAATTATTTTAGTGACCGGGTATTTTCTACATAAACTTAAAAAATATAAGTAATTATAAATTTTGAAAGGGTTTTATTTCCTTCTCACCAAAATTTGATAAGGATTTTCTCCAAGTCGAACAAGTTTTAGGCTAAAGCGAACCCGTCCTTTTTCAAACCCTGATGCAGACGGATCAGATAGAAGGGCAGTCTACCCTACACATTGAAGGGTGCAAATTTGCGAAGGTAGATGACATGGTAGCATGGGCCGTGGATGAAAATGTGCCTATGCTTCTCCGTGAAGCCTCATTGATGGCCATGGCGTGGGAATTTGAAAGAAACCTTTTGGTAGGGAAAGTAAAATTTCTATGAATGTTTGCAATGCCGGGGCTCAAATTCTGAATATACATGCTAAATATGGCATTGGCATGCAGGAGAAGCCGAGAGAGAGGAGGGCGTTAGGAGTGGTGCTACTTTCAGGGTGGGTGCTTACTTCCTTGAACAAATATTTCAGTCCAACAAGGAGCAGTTCTGCTTGGCATTTTTTGAATGGGCCAATCTGTTGAAGAAGATATGGGATACACGTCGTGAAGGTAGATACTTTCCCAGAGCTGATGAAATGATTAAAGAGGTGATGGAGCTGCTGCGTCGGCTTGCTAAGGTGCCAAAACAACAAGTACTGCAACAATGCCGCTCTGACGCTAGCTTCCAGCTCTCTGTGGTAGAGTATGCTGCAAGCTCCAAATCTGAAGTTTCTTATTCTAAAATATCCCAATTTCGAAGTTTTTCTTAATTTTTTTGGGGAAGATAAATCTTAAAATTAGAAGGTGGGTTGTATTTTTTCTTTAGGAGATATAATTTTCAAAATTCAAAGGTGTGATTACACTAGACCTAGGTTTTTTCCAAGTATTGTTTGTCTATTAAGTTGGCATGAACCTTCGCTTGCTCTTAAATTTTATTTGTTATCACCTTTACTATGATTTTTAATCTGAATTTACTATATTTTAATACAAAGTTTTTCTATTAAATTACATTCTAAAAGAATATCTAAGTACTATTTTTATAGAGAATTATTTATACTCTTTTATTAGCAGATTCAAAACTTTGGTATACTCTTTTATTAGGAGATTCAAAACTTTGGTTTGATTATTTTACTCAAAATAATCAATATTCTATAATATAATGGTTCTCCCCCACACTTTTTCTCTCACACTCTCTTCCTCACACCTTTTGAAACACTACAAGAGCTTGAGGGCATACCGACGCTGAAATACCGACGTTAATGTCGGGCGTCGGTATGCCCGTCGGAGTATCTGAGTAGACAACTCAGGCGGGGCAAATTCAAAATTTGTATTACCGACGGTTATACCGACACTAATTCCGACGGAGATACCGACGGTCATACCGACGGTCATACCGACCATTATACCGACGTCGATACCGAGGGTCATACCGACGATGATACCGACGCCCGTAAGTTTTACAGACCCGAGACTCTTTTCTCTGGTTTTCGCCTGCGCTTCTCTGTGATAGCTTCGTTTTGGGTGTCGCCTACGCTTGGCTACCTCCTGCAAGCCTTACTCTCTCTCTCCTTCACCCTTCCAGATCCACAGGTTGGTCTCTCACCCTCTCTCTTCGCATTTCCTCTCACAATTCTCACAGCCGCCTGTAGAGCTGGGGAGGACGTAGCTCACCTGTAGATGGAGAGGATGCAGTCGGCCTGTGTTTAGTCAAGTGTTGAGGAGCTCAGCATTTCCCCGCCCTCCTCTAGATGCCTTGGAGCAAATCTCGCCATGCTGCCAGGGACAGCTATACAATCACACCTACCGAACCCCACCAGCATTGCGCTCCAAGCCACAACTCTTTCTGGAAGCACATCATCCAAGCACCCACATTTGGCATACATATCAATAACTGTGTTTTTGATGGTAATGTGTGATTCAAATCCATTCCTAATGATCAAGTCATGGACCAACCTGCCCATTCCTAAGGCTCTTGGACTGCCACATGCTTTACAGATGCATAAAAAAGTGAGCTTGTCTGGCAGAACTCCATCTTCCTGCATCTGATTAAACAACCTGCAAGCCATCCCATTTTGGCTAAGCATGGCGTAGGCTGAGATGATTATGTTCCATGAATGCAAACTTGGTTTTGAAACGCATAGTAGAATGCACTTTCTTGCATAGAGCCAAGTCTTTCTTTCTTGCGCATTCCTGGAAAAATAAGTGAAAGGAATTATTTGATGTCAAAACCTCTTGCTGGTTCACAGATGCCACTCTATGAAGGGCTTCTTTGGGCTGCATATCATCATCCAAATCGCTTAAATTCCTTGCAAGTCTGAAATCTCCATTAGGACATGCAATCATGTGTAAAGATAACAAGCACTTCACAATGTCCCTATGTATTTCTTGGCCCTTGATGGTGACTCCTGTGCTGGCACAAGCTTTCAAACTGTAAACAAATTGCTTCACTGATCCGTGGCGGATCACTCCCCCCTGCCGAATCCTTAGCGTCTTTTTGCTGCGAAGGCGTTGTCATGGGTTGGCTTTGTTGTTGCAAAGTAGCTGTTGTTGTAGAAGTATACTGGCAATCAAGTTGTAGTGGTTGGAGAGCAATCATGAGTTGAAAGCATTCTCCATTTTGATGTTGGAATGAGTGAGAAAAAGAAAAACAATTGGTGCAGGCACCAAATATAATCAAGGGGAAAAAACCCTGTGGGAGAAAAAGTGCTCTTGACTTGTAGCTCTTATTGCTTATGTACAAGGCATCGTTGGATATGTCGATGGAATATCCGTTGAAGAGGTTTAGCTACAATTGATATTAGCCACCACTGAGATATTTGCAATGTCTTTGAGTACCTGCAAGACAAGTTAGTAGATAAAAAAGTGCATTGTGCATGGGTTTCTAATTTAAGCATGTCTTATGCAAGGTCCAAATTGACCCTATTTATGCGTGAAAGATCAATGCATGGTTAAGCAATGCGGTGCAAGAAACCTAAGGGTACTCAAGTTTAGTGGTTGTCCACTTTCGTTGAGTGGCATCAGCTGTCGCGAAGCTGCATAATATCGCTCATTACCTCACCAAAATTTTGAAATGTTTAGGTGCATGGAACTTAGCATTCTTAGGCTCGCTAATAATAGGTATGTAGTTAATGGGATATGCATGCCTGTGATGTGGTTGTGAGACAGTTTGAGTGCATTTGATATTTTTGTGCATGATTGTGCTTGTGATATGCTGACAAAGATTGATAACAACCGTGCATGTACAAGAATTATTAAGGGAATGGGAAGGGACTGATCTTGTGACACATTTTGGTCAACAAGTGCTATGGACATTTATCTGTAGCATTTGAAATGAAGCACTGCCTCCCTTGGAGTGATCTCATGTAGTAGCAATTGGTGCAAGTAGAAGGCCTTTTGTCGAATAGAGCGCTTTGGTGGCCTCAGCTCTGTTGCATCTGAATTCTGAGTCACATCCTTGACTTGCCACTTTTGGTGAGATAGCTTGGAACTTAAAGGTAACTTTCGACTTTGAGAAACCTGCTTCTTTGCCAGTTGATGTACCGGCTCTTGGATATCAGAGGAGACACCCATCTTGTGTGCTGAACTTGAGTTGTGCTAAGCTTCTTTAGTTGTGACTTTTGAAGGGCTGTTTGTAGTAGCCAGATGTGGTGATTGCCCTCGTGGTAAGCTTGAGCATCAAGGTACACCTTTGGGACCCATAGTTGTGTAGATCTCTGGTTGTGGGGACCTTGTGTCTTCTTCTTTGGTGGGGACAGCTTTGAAGGACATGCTTTCTTTGTAGTAGGCCTGTTACCCTTGCGTGGTAGCCATATGTATGGGTTACCTTCATAGTAGCTGTGGGCTTGAAGATGGTGCTTTTGTATCCATCGCTGCATAGTTTTTTGACCTTGAAAGGTCCATGATGGTTGTCGGTTGCACTGAGATGGATTTGCCTTCTTTGATGTTTCTTTTTGAAGAAAATGCCTTGGAAGCTTTTGGTAGGCTGTTCTTGGTACCCAGTACTTGGAGCTTTATTTCTTTGATGAGATGTGAGACTCCCCCTTGCCGTAGCCCTTGTCAAAGAGTAGAGCATTTGAAACTTTCCAGCCACCATAGGTAGGGTTGTCCGTATCTTGTATCCACCGAAATGTTTTTGCTCCTAGAGTATCTTCCAAATCTAGTGAAGTTGTTTCATGTGGCTTGGGAAGCTTTGCTTTTGAGGCTTGAACCTCGAAGGTGTCATCTTGCTCAGGTAGTGATTTTGTTGATGATGTGTCTTCTTGGGCATTAGATTGAAGTTCTAACTTCGCCGAGAACCCTGTAAGGATAGTGGAGTTTACCTTAAGCTTGTAGCTACACGTGTCCCAATCCATCTGGAAGTTTGTTTGCTGCATCCACTTGCGACCTAGAATCACACTCATAGCCGCTTGATTTTGATGAGCAATATGAAAAATAATACCCATGGGATGATCTTGAATCCTTGTTTTAAGATAGATTTGTCCTAAACATGGAGTTGTTGTTCCTAAGAAACTTGTGAAGGTAAGAGTGGAAGGTGTAACATCTGGTTTCCCCATCTCTATCCATGTCTCATAAGATAAAACATTACAATATGCTCCTGAGTCGATTAATGAATCTACCCATGTTGTTTGTGGATTGGTTATCAATTGCATGTGGAGACTAAAAGGATTAACGCTGTCATCAATGTCTCCCATGTTATTTTGTGTAGATAATGTCAAGACATTCGCATGTTGTCGTGCATTGATTTTGCGTTTGCTTTCTAAGGCTTCTTCCTATGCATGTGCCTTAAGGCGTTCTAACCCCTCTTTCTGAGTTTTCATCCCAGATCCAATCTCAGATACAGATGGTGTGTTGCCTAGCTTTTTCACTCATTTGTTTGCTCTCTTCCTAGGCTTTTTGGCTTTTGGCTCAGTTTTTGGTTGTATCAACTGAAAGCTATACCTCCATTGTACCTCTTGGTTGATACAGTCCTTAGCTCCAACATAGTAAAGGCACTCGTTTTTCCCTGCTAGCTTTGGCGGCCCAAAGTTAACTTCGTCGTCCTTGAGCTGAGCATCCAATTGTTGTTGTTTCTTTTGTCTGATTTCTCGTTTCCTGAGTTTTTGATGGCTCTTACAAAATTTTCGTTTTGGTTTTGTTCTTGGGATTACCACTTGGACATCATCTCTATTTCTTAAGAGCATCCTCACTTTCTCAATCTCCGACTCGGGAACGTCAAAATCTTCTTCACTCAAGTCGAGATTGCTATCAAGGTCATACCCTGATTTGATTTCTTGCTCTGGCGGAGAAATATCGTCAATAGAAACTTCATCAGCAGCCAAGAACACCTATTTGGTTTCTGGTTTAAGATCTTCTATCACTTGGACCATTCGTATGGGAACAATGTCATAGCCATCCTCATCAAGGAATTTGATTCCATCGTTCAAACAACTAACATCAATTGTTGCCAAACAATGTGGCCATTCTAATGGTTCCATTTTCTTTTCTGGAAATGGTGTCGGATAATATGTTTCCTCCATGACATCTCTACACCACTCCGTTCCATCAGTTCTTTTGCTTGTTGATGATGCACCACACATCCAAAGATTTGCTTGATCTTTAGAAGAGGAAATTTCAGATGCTTTTGGAGCCTGAATCAAACTCTTCCATGGGCATGTGAGTGACATCTCTGTATGAGTGTGTTTTTAGGTTTACCCAGGTGATCGCAGTCTCAAGTAGAGATAATCGTATCCCCAATCCTGAACCATTCTGAACTTACGCATAAAAGGTCGTCCTAAAATCACCTCGTAGTTTGTATCTCTGCCAAAATCTACTACGACAAATGTATGCTCGTAATCGATTCCACAGGATTTCACTGTAACATTCTCAAGTAATCCAATGGGATTCTCTAAGCTTCCATCAGCCAACTGCAAATTCATGCGAGTTCGTCGCCGGATTTTTGGTTTTCCCCATTTCTCCCAAATAGATTTTGTTGCAATGCTTATCCCTGCTCCACTATCAAGTATGGCCGTAGAAACTATACTCTCATACTCAATAGGAAGAGTCGTATTCCCCTTGTCTTTTTCCATGATTCCACATACTTTGTTGATTGGAACTTGAAATTTTGTTTCTTGGGTGGAATCATTTCTTTTTATGGTTGTTTCCTTGTTCTCATTCTCAAATCCCTGGTCAGCTAAGCACTTAGCCACTCCCTTCCAAATTTCAGGTCTGTATCTCAAAAGCTCTGCCAAAGGCAATGTCCAAGCTATTGGAGCTGAAAGAATTGCATGGATGTTAGCTATGTCGGTCTCTTGGATCTTTGGCTTGCGTATAGAAGGAACTCTAATGGTAGCAGCCCTATCTCTATACTCTCCAGGGTAGAATGGTTGATATGATTCTCTATCCATATCCAAGGAATCTGGAACAATTTTACCATTCAAAGACTGATCCACATCCATGAGAGAAAATGGTGGAGTTAACTCTCCGGACATATCTTCATCAGCTCGTCTTTGGACGGCTTCCCACATTTCTCTTGCTAGATCCTCATCTACCTTCGGTACTTCATCAAGGATATTTGTTGGTATTTGATTATCTTGCAAGTTTTCTTTTTGAACATTTCTTCTCTCTGGCTCTAGCTGAGCTGTGCTTGCTCGCTCTAGGCTTGATGACACTTCTATGATTGTTTCTAGGGATGGTTTCTGTGAGATAGGCCCATGATTCAAGATAGGAGGTGGTCCTTCAAGCATTGTCTGTGTAACCCTCTGACTAGTTGTTGGTGGGTAGCTAGTCTTACCTTTTCCTCTCGCGGATTTGGGTACTCCTTAAGCTTATCAGGAAGCTCAATGAGTCCTGTGATTCTTTCGTTATATGCTTATTGAGCGGCCTGCAAAGGCTCATAGGTCTTGTCCACTATGACCGATCCTCTAGAGCTAGGATCAGAGTCCTTGCTCCCTTCATTAGCATCAGCAGGCTTGCCTTGTTCTATAGGTGTCTCAGTTGGTTTTATGTTGTTCTTGTTTGCGTTGTTTTCAGCTGACCTCGCTTTCTTGCTCTTCCTAGAGCGTGTTCGATGGTTTCTTCTCTTCTTAGAACTCTTGGGAGAGTTCTTTTCCTGCTCTTCAACTTGAGTTTCAGCGTTTTGTTTGGCTCGGGATCTTGTGACTACTCTCAAGGAAACATTATCAAGGTCTTCCTCCGATGTGTTTGGAGATGGAACCACCCCAATGTAATTCAACCCCGTGTTTTGCCTAGGATTGGAACCTTGTGCTCGTTGAGTCCTTTGGGAGATGCTCTATAGAACAACCAAGACAATGCCTTTCAATGGAAGGCCATTTTTGAGGTGCTCCCCCAAATTGGGGTCTATCTGGACAATCTTTCAGCCAATGGTCACCTCCACAACCAAAACATGGTCTAGGCTTATGCATAGAAGGTTGTCTAGCTCACATGGGAGCTCCTACTAGCATTAACTGATTTGTTTCTTCCACATATTGGTCACAGACTCCTTGGTAAGAGTTACAAAAGTTCTCATAGGCTTTGCAGTACTGGTAATCACTCTCAGAGAAGTATGGTTGTGCATTCACCAATTCTCTTCTAGCCGAAGGATCTTCAGCTTGGATATATCTAAGAGGAGTTGTCCGTGGTGGTGGTGGTTGGTTTCCCAACATTGGTCTAGCTTGTTCAACCCCTGCTTGCTGCATCCTTTGGAAAGGATTTGAAGCTTGGACTTGCTGATTTCTATCCCTTATGGCCTTTGCTACATGATTGCAATCCTAAGTTTCATGGGTAAATTTCCATTTGCAAACTTGACACCATTTCTTCGGGGGTACATTCCTGTACTGTTTCGGGATCATGTCACATTGATTCGTTCTATGTGGTCCTCCACATTTCCCGCATTTGTGAGGTCCTTGGTTTGTTTGGGGAACATAGTTTTGGTATCTATTCATAGGTCGATATGTTTGCCCCAATTTTTGCAATATGTGATCCATTATGCGTTCCTCACTAATAGATGCTTCTGTACTTTGACTCTTAGAATCAACCACCCTTGGCCCCTCATCTTTGCCGAACATACTTTGACTCTTAGAATCAACCACCCTTGGCCCCTCATCTTAGAATCAACCACCCTTGGCCCCTCATCTTTGCCGGACATACTTGATATCTCAAATTTATCGTCATAGTCCATGGCGTCGATGGTACACTCTTGGAAAGTAGTATGCTTCTTTGCATAGAGATGAGCATGCAACATCTTGTTTCGCAACCCTTCAAGAAAGACTGAGATCAATCTTTCCTGGTTTGGCTTCTCATTCAATGGGCGTCGATTAATGTAATCTACTCACACAGTCTCTAATAGACTCATTCTCCTTTTGCTTAAAGGAGTAGATTTGGGCAATAGCACTATGTTTCAATCCCATCTTAGAGAATGTAGCTATGAAGTCCTTTTCTAGCCTATCAAGAGGTTTTAGAAGCTGGCTCTAAGGTTTGAAACCAAGAGAGAGCTTTGCTTTCAAGAGTTAACCCAAATCCTTCGATTTGAGTGTGGGTATCAGTCACTTGCTCTGCATGGACAGCTTGCTTGAATGCAGCTACGTGATCCAAAGGATCACCACTCCCATCGTATTTCTTCACTAGCTTCTGAAGTGCTGAAGGTCGCATTTTCCTGTGATCATTGTTGTCAGATCTACGAGGAGGTCTAGCATATAATGCTTCCATTCTTGGAATGGATGGTCTTGAAGGTTCCATTGGAGGTGTAAGCCTACCAACTCTTTGTGTCCTTTCAAGAAAGACATCCGGAATCAAATCACCAAAAGGATTGGATCCCTTGGGTGTTGTCCAATCTGTAAAAGTTGGTCCCTTGGGAGAGACTTTAGGATTTGGCATTATAGTTTCTCCACTATATGCAGTCTCACCCGGTCTAGCTGTAGGATCAGCTGGGGAAAATTCCAGGATTGGTTTCCCTTTCCAAGTCAATGCACTCACTTCGCTCCCCCCCTGAGGATTCTAAAGTCATTAGCCCATGCATCTCGGACTCGAGTCAAGTTATATCCTCAAGTTTCTCTAGGATTAGAGTATGGTTTATTGGGAATTGAACCCCTGTTGTTTGTGTCATAGCGTAGTAGTTTCCAGGTTTGTCTCTAAAAACTACGCCTCGAGGATCGTCTCGGAAGACTCTCCATACATCGATTTCTAGAACCACAGTCCAATAGGCAGCAAATAGGCAGCAAAATCAGTTCCTTGAGCTTCTTTACTAATTTCTTTGTTTTCCTTTTCTTTATTTAGATGAGAAGTGATTGCATCAAAAGAAAAGGAGTGTTGCGTACCTGGCTCCATCGAGTTGTTGCTACTTGCGGTTGCGTTGTTGGAGCCCCTTGCTTGATCTACATGTTTGCGGTGTAAGAGTTGCCCGAGAGAATCCACTTGTTTAGGAAACTTGGTCACCTCATACCGTGCTCCATCTTCCCCAATATACATCTCCTCTTGGTAATTTACCCAAGGGGTTTTCTCAAATGGGGTTGGACATTCAGCTAATTTGTACACGTATCTCCCCATTGGATCATGATAGATCTCAGCCCCATGAGTGTTTGTATACTCAAATTTGAGCTTCATGTTAAAATCCAATTGATGGCTTGGGATTTGGCTTTCATTGGAATTTTGAGACCCTTTTCCCTTATCCATATTTATGGATTGGTTTATCATGTCTATGGACTCGTCAACTTGAGTCTCCCTATTGCTCGCAGCCTCTGAAAGCGATTCTGATTGAGAATCCAAGGTTGATTCTTCCCAAATGCTTTCAAGTTGGCTGACGGAGCGTGTACCGCTTTCCCTTGTAGTGGCTAGAGAGGCTATGTCAGAGCTATGGGCTCCTATGAACCTCCCATACCTTAAAAACATAAGCGGTTTATGAATTTTTTTAGTTTTAAGATTTTTTAATGAATTTTTTTGATCTTTTTTAGGATGCAAGTTAGTCACATGTACATAGCAAGGCCTGTTCTGAGCTGCCTTGAGTCCTGAGCTATGGAAAAGCTCAAGACTATGGAAAAGCTCAGGCCTTGAGTCCTGAGCTATGGAAAAGCTCAAAAAATAGTGCAGCCCCTACTTCCCTTGCCTTGAACTCTCAGTTCTAAGCTGTTTCCTAAGCTAAATGTAAAAAACTAATCAAAAAATAGCTAAATCAAGTCCTAATCTATGAACAAAACTTGACAATGAACAAGAAAGAAAAGCTTGAAAACTAACATGAAAACATCACACAACTTAAAAAAGAAAGCATCAAAAGCATGAAAGTGAAACGGCTTTTTTTCTACTTTACCTACTTCTTCTTCTACTTCCCAACCCCGAGATCTAACACCCGTGTCAGGCCCCAACTATAAGCGTGGTTTTGCAACCAACAAGCTTAATGAAAGTGGCAGTATTCAATGCCTCCTCAAACAATCATACATCGGTTCCCCGACAGCGGCGCCAATGGAAAGGCGATGACCTCCCTACGTATGCAATACAGGCAAGTAGAGTACAACACCTAGCTCACCAATGAAGTGACCAACACTCCTTTCGTTGCTAGGGGACTCAACCCGATTAGGTGCATGGAAGCTTATCCCTTTCGGGAGAGAAATGCTAATGAATCCTACCACTTGTTGACACAAGACTTCACACACAGACAAGTTCAATCCTGCTGTTAACCACTTTTGGTTAACATCATTTTCCCTAGTCATTTACGCAATATATTTTTGTAACTAGGCAAATACTTTGTGACATGGGAAACCACCGAGCTTACGACATGTGTAAGTCGGTGAGAATAAAACCGCATTGACCATTGAGCCTGCGACATGTGCATGGCCAATGAATAAGCAAGTCTAGATAGTTAGGGCCCATGGGCGGTCGGACATTGCAAAGCAATGGTCAATGTATATAAGTCATTTTATTGAATATGAAAAGGACGCATTTTCCCATTCTACCATTGTGTATTGAGTGAGAGAGAGAGAGTGAGAGTGCTTGAGCTTGCATGCTTGCTTGCTTGCTGTGCCTTCCATGCTTATGAGTGTGTGCTATTCCCTTCCCTTCTCTTACTTCCCTTCTCCCCCCTACCTTCCATAGCCCGCTTGTGAGCAAGGCTAAGTGTGAGTGAAGCTTTCTAGCTTCCACTCCACCATAGCTCCACACCTCCATAGCCTCCTACCTCCTACCTTGAGTGACACAAGGCAAGGAGTGGAGTGGTGTATTGCTCGTGACATCCTTAGGGATGAGCTATCCAACCATGGATGCCTAACTCCATTCACCGGACAACAACCCTTGCACGGTTCTCCCTCTTTCTTCTTCTTGATTCCTTCTCCTTCTTGGTTAGATTAGTTGTGTGCAAGGAAGTGTTCTCTTTTTGTGAACATCTTTGGTGTTGCTGCCGGGGAATGGAGCAATAGGTGAGCATAGCATCACCCCCTTGAGGTGGTGATTGGAGAGAACAAACCGCCCGTTGAGGAGCCCTCATCGGTAAGATTGAGTTCATTGCAATTTCAATTCATTGGTAAACATTGCATTGCTTTTCTTGTTGTTATTTTTGTTGTTTTTGTTGATTGGTGCAACCGGAGAAGGACTCAAGAGCATTGGAGAAACCGGAGAAAAAGAATCAACAAAGTCATCAAGTAGGTGCTCTAACTTACCTTGTTGTGTCAATTTTTTGATGTTTAGCAACTTAGGAAAATTTCAATTTTTTTGTTTTTTAATCAAGCCATTAGTCATAGCCATTAGGAACCATTAAGCACAAAATTGGAAAGCTTGCAACCCAAGCTTTCTAATGAGCATATGCATGCTAGGGCTGGGTAGGAAAAACTCATAAAAATCAGCAATTTGGCAAGGGGCAGTCCAGAAACACAGCCTGCAGAGAGCTCTCTGGATCAATCATCCACGAGTATAACAGTATGATAACAAACGTTATTATTCATGTTAACGCGTTAACATAGAATATTAACACGTAATCATCTGATACTAATGCGTAAACATAGAGCTCAGTAGGTGTCAGGCCAATAAAGGGCATTCAAGACCATTATCTCCTTCTGGCAGGAGAATCTGCCAAATTTAGTGTGCATTCATGAGGAATAACTGCATCTGACAGGGGAATATTGACCTCTGACCCTGACAGTGTACCTGCCAGACGCTGATCATAACGCGTAAACATTGAATCATAACGCGTTAGCATCGGATCCTAACGCGTTAACATAGAGCTGTAATCACGAACGTAATCATCGGATCCTCACGCGTTCACATAGGCCAGAAAATCACGAACGTTATTATCATATAATAACGAACGTTATCATTGAATCCTAACGCGTTCACATAGAGATATGATCACGAACGTTAGCATTCAATATTAACGCGTAAGCATCGGCCTATAATTACGAACGTTATCATACAATACCAACGCGTTAACATAGACCTATGATAACGAACGTTATCATTCAATCCTAACGCGTTAGCATGTGAAGCCTTCGGTCATATCGATGATCCGACACGCGTGAGTGCATTTGGACTCACACTAGAAGGAAAGGCGGGCCAATGGTTCAGATCTCTGAAACCAGAGGACAAGGTAGACTTTGAATCAGTCAAGGCAGCCTTTATCGTCGGGTATTCTAGACAAGGCACAAGGTGGAGCATTGTAGACCAACTCTACAATGTCAAACATGCCAAAAATGAGTCTCTCAGAGACTATGTCAACAGGGTGAGATATTTGCAATCCAGATGTGACCCTAGGGATCGTCTTTCAGAAGAGAGACTCATAGGGAGATTCCTAGAGGGCTTGAGAGATATGCATCTCCACAACGCTGTATATGCACACAGACACGTAGACTTTGAGAGATGCTGCCGAAGCGCTATGGATTTTGATGACAACTTCAAGGGTGACAGGCCTAGGGAGCAATTCTCTGGGGCCGCATCTGAAGCTTCCCATAGCTCAACGCCAAAAACGGTAGGGAAGGATATCTCTGATCCTAAACCCATTGAAGAATTGGCAGCAGCTCTTATGCAACAAATGACGCAGCAGTGGAGAATGAATCAAGCAAGAAACCAACAAGGGCAACATCATCTTTACCCCAGACGAGACCTAGTCTGGTGCGTTGTATGCCGTCTAAACCACACGAGCACAGAATGCCCTCAGCTGAGACCTAGACAAACTATGTACTATGCTTACTGTGCCAGGTAGGGAAAGATATCTCTGATCCTAAACCCATTGAAGAATTGGCAGCAGCTCTTATGCAACAAATGACGCAGCAGTGGAGAATGAATCAAGCAAGAAACCAACAAGGGCAACATCATCTTTACCCCAGATGAGACCTAGTCTGTTGCGCTGTATGCCGTCTAAACCACACGAGCACAGAATGCCCTCAGCAGAGACCTAGACAAACTATGTACTATGCTTACTGTGCCAGGTTGGGAAACCATGAAACGTCACAATGCTATCGAAACCCCAACAACCAGAGAAAAGGAGCTTACCCTCCAGCCGTGCAGCCTCTAGCCTTACCAGCCCCAGCTAAACCAGCATTAGGAGCTCCTGAAGCTCAAAAATCCACGTGGGATACTTAGGCTACCGGCAAGACCATTACCACCCCCAATTCTACCTCCTCAACCCCCTGCCCCAAGAGTCATACCATTACACCAAGTGGCCTTAGAAGAGATCACGGTGGAAGAAGATGCCAACATCTTTGAAACCACATTTGGCGAGTCACAAGACTCAGGTGCTAGGCAAACCATCAGTAATTATGTTACGGATGGGGATAACATGTACCCTGTGTACCAAATGGTGCCTCAGGCCAGAGGAAGAGACATGAATGCTTTGGTAAAAAGGCCGCCAATGCAATGCTATCATTGCCAAGGATCCCACCGCATAGCAGAATGCCCAGTGAGGAAAGGACTACCCATAGCACCTCAAGCAGCCATCCTCACACCCTTGTGTGCTGGATGTGGCATCGAACACATGAACAAAGATTGCCCTCTTAGGGCCGAGACACAAACTGGAGGAAAAGAATTCAACACGGGGTTAAACTTGTTAAGTGTCAAGGATGGGAAAGTTCACACTGTCCCCCTTAACATGTTAACACGTTTACAAAGTAAAAACCGAGCGACAGACGCCGTTCTGAGGAAAGCAAAAAAAGCTCAACCTGAGGAAACACAAACCAAGCAACCCACGCCAACACAACAGGAACCTTCACAAGGGGGAATGGGTGGGAAAAAACATAGAAAATGACGCTCTAGACGAGTGGGAAAGGGAGCCCACGCTGTCATCATTCAAGATGGGACTGACAAGGATACATCCTCTGACCCATCTACTGTGGATCTGAAGATGAGGATGGAATTTTGAATACCTCAGGCACCCAAAAGGTACCACAGGTATCGTTTCCCAATCCTCCATTGGAAAAACAAAGGCTACTGGAAGCGCAAGACCTTGTGAGGGCTACCCAGGCTGAACTTGAATATGTGAGCCCTACTCACGTTCCAATCAATCCAGCAAGTAGCGCCCCACTCGAGGAACCTGTGATCACCAACAACCATGTTCCAGATTCGGAACCAGGTTCTGAACCACTAGGCATGGGCTTCGACACAATTCTCTCCAAGGTCATTGGGGATGAGTTTCGTACTTAGCGAGCCAGCCTAGTCAGAGAAATACCATGCACAGTGTCGCCAGGAGCACAACTGGTAGAAGAGCCACAGTCATACAGAGAGTATCCTAGGGACACTGCTGGACTCCACGCCTTTTTATCAACGACCGTCCAGATGCCAATAGGGTCACTCTTGAAAAGTTGCCCTACGCTCTGGAAGGATCTAAAGGATTGGGTGGATGGAAACCTAAGAACAGGTCTGGAGGAGAGCTTGGAAGAAACCAACCCTGAAGAGGAAGTGGTACTTCCGAAGAGAAAGAGGAAAGTGATGAGGAACTCCCTAACATGGCTGTAAACAAGTTAGGTGAGTACGTCGAGAATGACACAGGCAATGCTACACTCCCAATTGTTTATGAGGGACATGAAGTTACCGCCATCCTTGATGGAGGAGCTGGAGTGAGCATAATCACCCGAAAATGTTGGGGGAGAAATGGGGGAAACCAAAACTTGAGACTACAACATTGGTGGTGAGGCTTGCAAATGGAGCCACAACCAAACCCATGGGACTACTTTATAATGTAAGAATTAAAGTGTGCGGGCTACAATTTTGACATTCACTTGTTGTGATGAACTTTAACGACCAGCCCAACACTTATGATTGCATTATAGGGAGACCGCTCATGAGGGCAGCCAGGTTGATACATGACTGGGGAAACAACAGGGTATATCTTCGAAACAAGGACCAAACATTAAGGGTAGACCTAGATTCTGGTAAAGCCCACCCAGTCATAGGTGAACCTCTCGCAGAAGGATCAATGACGAGACTGACAGTCAGTCCTTCCTAAGGATGTGCCAAGAGGTAATTCCTGTTAGAGCTGAAGACCAAGAAGTTGCGCCTCTTCCAGAGCCTGATGACTCTGAGAATTGGATGCATATCTTGGCAACTATGGACATAATGCCTCGAGGACAGGGGACTAAGTACCAATTGGAAGGGAAACCTTACCCCGTCACGTCTATATACATGCTGAGAACGGCTACTACACTTGAACTGCCGGAGGAGATGACCACGCACCTGGATGAGAAACTTGAGCGAGCCAAAAGAAAAACCCAACACATAAAAACTAAAACAAAAAGAGGAAAAGGTGACGAGCCATATTTCTTCTCCCTGGGAGAAGAGGAACATTGGCTCAAATATGTTGGAGCTATCAACTCCAATGAAACATTCCTACAGGATTGGCAGAGTGAGCAAGGTGAGGATATTCCTGTGAGGACAGTGGGCATTGAAAAAGAACAAACTGAGCCTAAACTAACACGCTCTAACAGAAGGGCAAGAAACAAAACCTTGGCAGCAGCCGAGCGCGAAGCCAAGGCAAAGAGACTCGAAGAAGATCGTCAGGAAGATCTTCGACAAGTACCCGAGCACTTCAAAGAATACAAGACTGGAGAGAGATGGGTACGATTTGAGAAGGCAAAACACACCAAAGGGGATCAACAAGATGCACCTTATGATGGACCTGCAGAGGTAAAGGAGATAAACCTAGCTGGACCAGGAGAAGACCCAAAACCGATCTTCGTAGGGATTTACCTCCTCATGAAGAACAAGAGTTAGTTGATCTCCTAAAAGAATTTGAGGATTTCTTTGCATGGAAATACAATGATATGAAGGGAGTGCTGCCAGAAGTGGTGAAGCACACCATCCCTATCATCGACGAGTCAAGGCCCGTCAAGCAAAAAACATATCCTATGAACCCAAAATATTCAAAAATGGTGAAGGAGGAAATAGATAAACTCTTAGATGTGGGATTCATCTATGAGATTGAGCATACGGAGTGGGTGTCACCAATAGTGATTGTTCCGAAAAAGAATGGGAAGTTAAGAGTATGCGTAAACCTCAAAAAGGTTAACGCTGCTACTGTCCCGCGATCACTACCCACTACCCTTCACTGGAACATGTGCTAGAAAGAGTGGCAGGAAAGGAGGCTTATAGCTTCCTTGATGGGTTTTCAGGATACAATCAAGTGGTGATAGACCCATGTGACCAACACAAGATGGCGTTTGCCACAGAATGGGGAATGTACGCGTATCGTGTCATGCCGTTTGGTTTGACTAACGCACCAAGCACTTTCCAAAGATTAATGTGCACAGCTTACAAAGAATATCTAAGAGAATTCTTAGAGGTATTCATGGATGATTTATGTGTCAATTCCTCATGGAAAGACCATCTTTCATGCCTAAGAAAAGTCTTGGAAAGGTGTAGACTATACCGTATCTCCCTCAACCCGCTAAAATGCCAGTTTTGGGTAAAGCATGGAGTTATTCTTGGGCATATTGTATCCTCTCATGGCATCTCAACAGATGAAGCAAAAGTGAGACTCATAGTTGAATTGCCGCCACCAACCAACTACAAGGATGTACAACGCTTCATGGGGCACGTTGGCTATTATAGAAGGTTCATCGCCTTCTACGCCAATATCGCTAGACCTCTGTACAGACTCTTGATAGTCTTTGAATGGACTGAAGAATGCCAGATCTCATTTGAGACCTTGAAAAAAGCCTTATCAAGCGCACCCATTCTTCGCAGTCCAAATTGGGAAATAATATTCCACGTCCACATCGACGCCTCAGCATATGCAATAGGGTGTGTATTGGCACAACCTGGAGATCATAACATGGACTTCCCTATTAGCTTTGCCAGTCGCCAACTGAATGATGCTGAGCAGAATTATACCACAATAGAAAGAGAAGGCCTTGCTATGGTATATGCGGTCAAGAAATTTAGACACTACTTTGCTGGCAAACAAGTTTGTGTTTTATGTAGACCACCAAGCATTGCTGTATCTTGTCAACAAGCCATGCGTTACAGGAAGAATATCTCGATGGCTTCTGATCCTAATGGAGTTTGACTTCACCATCATTGTCCGTAAAGGATCACAACATGTGCACGCAGACCATATGTCTCGTATTCCTAATGGAGAACCACCATTAGGAGTCGATGATGAACTTCCAGATGCTGCACTATTTTCTATTAGCATAGTCCCAGAATGGGCTGAGGATATTGCTTATTACCTTGCTAATGGAACATTGAAGGACACTCCCTTCAACGCTGATCAAGCCCGACGCTTGATCAAAAAAGCTGCACCATATCAACTCATCACCCCGGTGAGTTGTACAAACAAGGGAAAGATGGCATACTTAGGAAGTGTGTTCCTGAAAGTCACTATGTCTCTATGCTGGAATTAGCTCACGCTAGTCCCGTAGGAGGACATTTCGCAGCAGACATTACAGCAAAGAAAGGTTCTTCATGCAGGGCTATGGTGGCCCACGCTGTTTGGAGATGCTGTGGAATTCGTCAAAAGATGTGATGAATGTCAAAGGTCATCCAACCCACAAGGAAAGGATCGAATGCCACTAACTCCAATCATTTCGTGGCAACCTTTCGAAAAATGGGGTCTAGATTTTATAGGCCCAATTAGCCCAGCAGCCAGGTGCACACAAGCACGATACATCATCGTTGCTTCATCGTTGCTACAGACTATTGCACGAAATGGGCTGAAGCAAAAGTAACACGGAGAGCGGATGCACAAACTACAGCCAGGTTCCTTTACTCTCACATCATCACAAGGTTTGGCTATCCACTAGAATTGGTAAGCGATAGGGGGAGCCACTTCATCAATGAAGTGGTGAGTCACCTATTGAGTACATTTATGGTTGTGCACCGAAAGTCCACCCCTTACTACCCTCAGGCCAATGGACAGGCCGAAAGCACTAACAAAGTACTTTGTTCCATCTTAACTAAAACGGTCGAAGCCAGTCAAACTGATTGGGGTGAAAAACTCTTTTCAGCCTTATGGGCGTATAGAATGGCATACAAGGTTACCACTGGGTTCACTCCATTTCATCTGGCCTATGGGCAACATGCAGTCATGCCAATGGAGTTCCTAGTTCCAAGCCTTGATGTAGCTGTAAAAGAGAGACTGGAAGGAAGCATGCTTTCTGACAGACTCTTGGCTCTCGAACAGTTAGATGAAACAAGATTACGAGCTGTCCACGGCATGATCGTAGAGAAATTCAAAAGAAAGCAGTGGTTTGATGACCAACTGCGAGACAAAAATATCGGTGTGGGAAGTCTAGTCCTCTTGTATAGTGTGAAGAGCCAAACACGTAAGCTAAAATACAGAGGGCTAGGACCTTTCCAAGTGGTTGAAATCACGCCACAAGGAGCTGTAAAGATCTCAACAATGGAAGGTGTAGAGATGGAAGGCTACATCAATGGTAGCCGTCTAAGGGCTTTTTATGGCCTTTTGACTGAACACATGTTGAGATCATTACACCTCAAAAAAGAACAAAAAAGGAAACAAGAGGAGCTTAAACGGGAAGCACAATGTGAGGCCAAGGCTTGCGAACAAAAACGAAACCTCCAAGTCCTCCATATCAATATGGCCCAGGTTACAGACTTGCAAGAGGAAGAATGGGAAGTGCAACCTGCTAGATTGTGGGTGGGGATAGAAACCCCTAAGTGCACAATTCACAAGTCCGCATTGCTGGACATAGGAGCAAGCCATAACCTAATGTCATGTGAGACATGGGAGGAATTAGGAAAGCCTAATTTGAGTCCAACGTATGCATCTATTCAAGCAATAATGGCACCATGACTCAATGCCTAGGCACCTGCACATTGCTAATTCACATTGGAAATAACCCCCTGGAAGGGAAGTTTTATGTTATGAGTGCAGGAACTATGGTGGAAGACCTCCTTTTAGGCCGAAACTGGATGGGGCACAACAAATGCCACATCGATTGGGACACGAGGATGGCGACACTCCAACTAGCCACCGGCCAGGTAACCGTGCTCATGACGAAAGAAGTCCAACTAAAACAAGAGAAGAAAACCGTCAACCCCATCGCTAAACAACCTCACAAGCCCGAAGAAGAGGAGACAACCACACTGCCAATGGAACCGGTAGCAAGGACCAAGGAAAAGATGCCCCCGAAACCACAACAGGGTATATACCATCACAAAAGGAATCAATGGTGGGTCCGCAAGGATCTCCTCAGAGCTCAAGGATACAAGGGTAGCACTACCAAGCTCTGGATTCCGCAAAGGCATGAGACTATCAATCAAGGAAAAGTTAAAGTGGAACCTGCAAAAAGAAAGCGCAAACCAGTCTTAAAGGTACCAAAGCCAGCAGTCGACAAAGTGTCCATCACCCAAAGATATGTGCCAAAAAAGGTCCTGCACGCTCAAGCGTACCACCAAGGAGCAACACAGCTTTGGGTGCCAAAACAAAGAAGGTCACAACCACTTACACCTCTACAAGACCCTTCTCCCAGTAACTTACAACCACCCAAGCCCAAACCAAAAGCCCCTAAAGCCCAAACCAAAAGCCCCTAAAGCTACCAGGACAACACAAAAGTGGGTACCTAAGTCTCTCAGTAAGCAACACAAATCGGAAACTTCATTATGCTTCATTGCTACACAGGTGTTGCTGAGGACCGCCACAAAGACAAAGGAACCAGAAGCCTCTTAGGAAGTGAAGAGTTCCGCAAAGCCGAAGAAGTCAATTCAAGAATCAAAGACCCTTCATACATCCTTCGATGCTTCTACCTCCAATCCAATGCCGCCTGCAACAACTGACAAAGAATGCCCTCAAGAGACTACTACACTTTGGTCGGCATGGAAGAAGTTTAGTTCCTTCACCAAAGGCATCACAAAACCCTCACCGGCTACTCTCATGAAAAATGAGAGGTAGTCAAAGAGAGTCGAAGAAAGCAGACCAAAAATGTCGAAGAAAGCAGGGAGTCAGGTGTGTTGGTGAATTGCATGTGCACATTTTCCTTCTTCTTGCTTGTTTCGGCTTGGCCTAGGATACGACCTATCGCCAGGTTGCACAATAGAATAACACAGCATATCTTCAGGAGAGGCGAGAGCACAGAGCCACCTAAAAAATCAAAAATCCCAAAAACTCAGAAAATCATCACTTACTGGCTCCTATGATAACGAACATTATCATCCAATGATAACGCGTTAACATACAATAATAACGAACGTTATCCGATGATAACGTGTGAGCATTCCATCCTAACGAATGTTATCATCATATGATAACGCGTTAGCATCCAGAAACCAGAACGTTATCATATAATGATAACGCGTGATCATGATATCATAACGGACGTTATCATCCGATGATAACGCGTAATCATGCAAAAATAGGAACGTTATCATCCGATGATAACGCGTGATCATCCAATGCTAACGAACGTTATCATCAAATCATAACGCGTGATCATCCTCTATGATAACGCGTTAACATTCACAGCAACTATAAAAAACCAGCCCCTCTCCTCATTTTCTCACGTTTTTGCTGCTTTGGTGCCAAACTCTTGCGAATTTTTGCGAGAATTTGACCTACAAGCACAAAAACATTTAGCTCTCAAATTTCACCATCGTCATCATGGCTACCCCCTCCCCCCGCAAACGCAAATCCTCATTTCCCCCCTTCGTGGAGCATTTCTTTGAGGAGAAGGAAAAATCCTGGATCAGCACTGAGGACCTGGAGCTTGTGGACGGGGTTGTGACCCACAGCTCCATGGACACCGACTCTGGCCTCTCCTTCAGACTCTGCTATCACAGCCCACAATGCCACTACCTTTTACAAGATGCCAGGGTCCTACCTTATATGCAGAGCATGGGCTTGGGGGAGTTTGCTCAGATCCCGCCATGGGGACTTGACTTGCCGAGGTGCCTTCAGTTTCTCACAACCTACAATCCCAGAACTAGCACCGGCAAAGTCAGAGGCGAGGGCCAAGAACAGGTGCAGGTACAGCTCACACTAAACGTATGCCAAGCCCTCCGCCTCCCCATTATCCAAGAGAAGTACAAACAGTACGAGAAGATCCTCCCTGTGATAAAGAATGTGGTCAATGCCCAAAAGATCAGAGGAGCATTCATTCAGTGGGAAGACATCACCAGGCCGGAGCTGGTGCTCCCCTCGCAAGTACTGTGATGATGGTCCCGCACCTCCACTACCCCGACCGATACAACACTTGCGCCACCAACATCCTCGGGAGGGTAGTGGAGTGCAAGCCGGTCAACTGGGGGGGCCTCATTCTCACAACACTGCAAAGTGTTTGTGAGAACCCCAAGATGAAGTTTGCTGCAGCCTCGATCCTCACCTGAATTATTTACCACGCCACAGGGTGGCTGTTATACCAGCAGCGCAAGCTAGCCCCCGCGCCTCTACCGTTCACATTGAAGATCTGCCAGAAGGAGCGGCGGAGTTTTTGGAGCCAGAGCCACCACTCAAGAAGCCACGCCAAGAACCTGTGGTGGCAGCACAACAAGTGGAGACCATTTCAGAGGATACCCCCCAAGCCAGCTACCACCCTGACCCAATCAACACCCCAACCCACATCCCCACTCCCCAGCATTTGCAGCAGGCTGAAGGATCCACAGGAACCCCTGATTTTTTGAATCTACTTTTTGAAGCCACGGGTACACGGAAAGGTGAGGGAGCATTCTCTCAGCCTGCAAGGAATTTACAAAACACTTTGGACCAGAGCTGTTGGCAGCTGCCCAAGCCAATTACATGGCCTGCCAAGCTTGGCTTAAGGATGGAAAGCTATACTCTCAGGAGGTGTTCAGAGAAGGGATTCACCAGGCCCAAGAAGGCATGCCAGACTTGGAAACAGGGCTCCTCGGCCTCCTCCAACAAAGCATGACCAATGTACAACTTCTGATGGAGAGGAGGGCTGAACCGAGAAGGGAGGACCAGCAAGCACTTCAAGAAAGCAGACAACAGTACGCTGCACTACAAGAGTCTCACAACTAGGTGCTCGGCCAGTTACAGATTATCAATTCTGAGGTCAAAGTACAACAAACTGTAATGGATGCCATGCAGGCAAGGAACCAGGTTTCGGAGCAACACATAACACAGCTACAAGCGGAACCAGGTTTCGGAGCAACACATAACACAGCTACAAGCAGAAGCAGCGGAGCTGCAAATGGCCAAGGAGCATCATCAGGCTGAAGCTGAGGCTGAAGCTGAACGATGGAGGACTCTCTCCATAGACACTCAGGCTCAGGTGAACAGGGCCTTGAAGGAGCTTGCTGCCAAAAATGAAGATATCTCAACAGCACGAGGAGGAGCTTCAACAAGCTAGGGACTTGAGTTCCACGAAAGATGAGGAGATAGCCAAGCTCAAGGAAGTTCTCAAAGCCAAGGAAGAAAAGCTGAGGAAGCTACAACAGGAAAAGCTGATTCGAAGGCCCACCAGCACATCCCGAGGAGCTCAGATAACAGACAAAGTCCAGGATAAGCTGGATGTGCTCATGGATGCCGCCACCACAGGTCTCCCCCTCCTGAGCCATGGTCCATACACCCCCTCTTCTCTGCTGGAGCTCAGGAGGAAGGCAGTCATGTTACACATGCTGCAATTTGATTATGAGCTGAACAAGCCCTTGGACACGGCTACTATGGATGCCATATGCGAGAAGCAAAGAGAGCTAGCCTTGGCCACCATGGCTATGGGGATTTTTCAGGGATAGGTGGAGCTGGAGCACCCCGAAGACCTCTACAAGCTGCCTCGTCACCCCATAGCCATGAACTTCCAATCATGGTGCAGTATCTTGTCCGATGCCAACTCCCAGTTTGATGAGGACTTCATCGACTTGGAGAAGCCCTCTGCACTCCAGCCCATCACTCTCACCACGCAGGATTTGGAGGAAACCCTTCACTGGCTCCAAACAGAAGGAAAGGATGCGGTTATTGGAACTTATAGCCGACTTATTCATTTCAACAACCCTTCCTACCATCATAAGGGCATAGTAATCCTATACTACAGGGTGCTCTCCTCCATACAGGAACAAGTTACAAAGAAAATCTTGGATTTCTCAACCGAAGAAGTGGCGTACCCCGAACCAACAGAGGAAGAGTTCGAGAAGGCCACCGCTCTCTTCCCACAAGCAACTTTCGACCCATTCGACGATGAGGAGGGTGGATTCGACAACCCCGACTCACCTGGGGACGATCATTCCGAAGAAGAAGGAGAACAGGGCCAGGAGCCGCCAAAGGATGCGCCACCAACCACCTCTTCTCAACCACCCCAACAAGGCGTCCCCTCACCCACCGACACCATTGACATCCTGTCATGGTCGCCGGCCACACTTCCCCTTTTCCCCTCTGTCGCCCCGCAATCACTTCCATCATCACCCCCCTCCTCTCCTTTCCACCCTCCACCCTCTCCACCACTGCCTTTCACACTCGCACCACCTGGTACCACACAAACCATCCCTGCACCTGTTTTGCACAAGGATGTTCCAACCACCATCCCTGCACCTGTTTTGCACAAGGATGTTCCAACCACCATGGACATCCCTTCTCTTTTGCTTGCACAACCACAACCACCATCTCCACCCCCCAGTGCCAAACCCCTCTCACCACACAACAAGAAGCCACAACCCTCGAGGAAGGGGAGTTCCAGCCCACAGGCTCCCCCACTGGATTCCCACTACACCCCAGCGAGGTGGAGATTCTTCCTCCCCCAACCACTGCCCAATGGGAGGACTCGTTGAACATCTGTACGTTCAACGAGGTCCTCGACACCCTCGCCTCACAGATTCTGTTCATCAACAAAGAACCAAAAAACACATAGAAGCTGGATTTGAGGCTGCTACGTCTCTACCTCCTCAGAGTCAACCGCAACACGTACTCCCGCAAGTACCCACAGCATTCTACTAGAGCAGGGTACCATCGACCTGACGAGGCAAAGATCCCACGTACCCACGCCACTCAGAGGTCAGCCCAAATGGCGCAAGCCTTGGCTGTTCCAAAGGAGGTACTGGGAAGTATACTGCCAAGCACCCTTGCAGATCCGAATAACAGGGCTTTACTTCCCTATTCCCCGAAGATGGAGCTGGGAAGAATTTTGGAAGATCCGTAAGACAAAGTGCCCCAGCATGCTTTACAACTTCCCATCTTTCGCTCCACCGCCTCACCAGCAGTCACAGTAAACTGAAGCATGGATGATCCGTGTAATGAGAAGCTTCAATCAAGAATATCTGCAAGTACCGGATCCAGCCATAGTGGCCACAAGAAGGTTCTTTCAGCTCATCATCGACCTTCTGCTCGCTTTCCCCGATTGGATGACACACTGTGATGCAGTCAAAGGCTTGGCCTTCTACATCGACCAAGGGCCATCACTAACACAGATCATTGGATACTTCCAGCGTATCCAGTGGTTTCCTGGCCATCGCATTATGGATTTTGAAGAGATGTTCACCACCAGATTCTGGGGTGGATACAAGGTGCTTGGATGGGAATACCATTCAGCACATGGCCGCTACAAGTTCATTGAAGGGTGGAAAGCCTATGGCATCCCCACGCCATTCCCCCGCTATGTTCCTCGTGTGTGATTCCCGCACCTTTAGGAAGGGGGCAATGTTAACCACTTTTGGTTAACATCATTTTGCCTAGTCATTTACGTGTAATATATTTTTGTAACTAGGCAAATACTTTGTAACATGGGAAACCACCGAGCTTACGACATGTGTAAGTCGGTGAGAATAAAACCGCATTGACCATTGAGCATGCGACATGTGCATGGCCAATGAATAAGCAAGTCTAGATAGTTAGGGCCCATGGGCAGCCGGACATTGCAAAGCAATGGTCAATGTATATAAGTCATTTTATTGAATATGAAAAGGAGGCATTTTCCCATTCTACCATTGTGTATTGAGTGAGAGAGAGAGAGTGAGAGTGCTTGAGCTTGCATGCTTGCTTGCTTGCTTGCCATCTCCTTGTGCCTTCCATGCTTATGAGTGTGTGCTATTCCCTTCCCTTCTCTTGCTTCCCTTCTCCCCCCTACCTTCCATAGCCCGCTTGTGAGCAAGGCTAAGTGTGAGTGAAGCTTTCTAGCTTCCACTCCACCATAGCTCCACACCTCCATAGCCTCCTACCTCCTACCTTGAGTGACACAAGGCAAGGAGTGGAGTGGTGTATTGCTCGTGACATCCTTAGGGATGAGCTATCCAACCATGGATGCCTAACTCCATTCACCGACAACAACCCTTGCACGGTTCTCCCTCTTTCTTCTTCTTGATTCCTTCTCCTTCTTGGTTAGATTAGTTGTGTGCAAGGAAGTGTTCTCTTTTTGTGAACACCTACCGTAGCTCATTCTATCTTCAACCCACTCATTCACACACTCTATTCAAGAGGCAATCCAAGCTGTAGCATTCACAACCTTACTCGCAAACATACAAGCTCAAAGATTACTTCAATCTCATACATCTACTTCAACAACCAGCATACGCATGATAAGCTTTAATGGAAACTAGAATCAAGCCTGCACAAACATATTCATTAACACACACAACTTGAATCAAACCTGCAGCTTACACAAGCATATTCATTAACACATACAAGCTTGAATCGAGTAGAGTAGAGACGGGAGAAAACCTCATCCCATTGCATAGAATGGTAAAGAGCATAGCTCATACATAATGTAGATGTGGAGAAAGAAGAGCTCACACCAGTTCAGCCGCATGATCCGATGGGGAGAGAGACAAGCACCTAGCTCACATCACCAATGCTTTGCCACCATTGTAGGGAAACATGCTGGAGGCCAGGGCACCCAGAAGCTATGGCAGAGATCCCATAATCACTGACGGCATCATACTCAAACTCTTCAGCGAAGTTGAGAGAAACCAGGTCTTTGGACTTGGAGGTGTTGGCACAGGGTCTCGAGTGCATGGGCAGGTCGGCCTTCTACAGCCCTGCGCAGCCCGTAGATGGGAAAAAGCACGTTGCAGCCCGTAGATGGAAAGAACACGCTGCAGCCCATATGGAAAGAACACAGCAACCCATCTGTACACATAGCCCGTAGAAGGAAAGAACACGCTGCAGCCTATCTGTTGCCTATCTGTTGAAGGAAAGAGGCACAGCCTGTCACAGTCACCTGTAGTAGCTGGGGAGGACGCAGCTCACCTGTAGATGGAGAGGACGCAGCTCACCTGTAGATGGAGAGGATGCAGCCGGCCTATGTTTAGTCGAGTGTTGAGGAGCTCAGCATTTCCCCGCCCTCCTCTAGATGCCTTGGAGCAAATCTCGCCATGCTGCCAGGGACAGCTATACAATCACACCTACCGAACCCCACCAGCATTACGCTCCAAGCCACAACTCTTTCTGGAAGCACATCATCCAAGCACCCACATTTGGCATACATATCAATAACTATGTTTTTGATGGTAATGTGGGATTCAAATCCTTGGCCTTCTACAGCCCTGCGCAGCCTGTAGATGGGAAAAAACATGCTGCAGCCCGTAGATGGAAAGAACACGCTATAGCCCATATGGAACGAACACTGTAGCCCATCTGTACACATAGCCCGTAGAAGGAAAGAACACGCTGCAACTTGTCTATTGAAGGAAAGAGGCGCAGCCTCACAGCCGCCTGTAGAGCTGGGGAGGACGCAGCTCACTTGTAGATGGAGAGGATGCAGTCGGCCTGTGTTTAGTCGAGTGTTGAGGAGCTCAGCATTTCCCCGCCCTCCTCTAGATGCCTTGGAGCAAATCTCGCCATGCTGCCAGGGACAGCTGTACAATCACACCTATCAAACCCCACCAGCATTGCGCTCCAAGCCACAACTCTTTCTGGAAGCACATCATCCAAGCACCCACATTTGGCATACATATCAATAACTGTGTTTTTGATGGTAATGTGTGATTCAAATCCATTCCTAATGATCAAGTCATGGACCAACCTGCCCATTCCTAAGGCTCTTGGACTGCCACATGCTTTACGGATGCATAAAAAAGTGAGCTTGTCTGGCAGAACTCCATCTTCCTGCATCTGATTAAACAACCTGAAAGCCATCCCATTTTGGCTAAGCTTGGCATAGGCTGAGATGATTATGTTCCATGAATGCAAACTTGGTTTTGAAACGCATAGCAGAATGCACTTTCTTGCATAGAGCCAAGTCTTTCTTTCTTGCGCATTCCTGGAAAAATAAGTGAAAGGAATTATTTGATATCAAAACCTCTTGCTGGTTCACAGATGCCACTCTATGAAGGGCTTCTTTGGGCTGCATATCATCATCCAAATCGCTTAAATTCCTTGCAAGTCTGAAATCTCCACCATCAGGACATGCAATCATGTGTAAAGATAATAAGCACTTCACAATGTCCCTATGTATTTCTTGGCCCTTGATGGTGACTCCTATGCTGGCACAAGCTTTCAAACTGTAAACAAATTGCTTCACTGATCCGTGGCGGATCAGTAGGCACATGCAACCACGTCTGAAGAAAGAAGTAGAGAAGCTCAAAGCAACAAATCAGAAATAGAATACCTTAATCACAAAGCTTAATACCTTAATCACAGAGCTTGATACATCATTCCATATTGTCCAATTCGCACAACTACTTGAAGCTGAGAAAAGGATTGGAGCAATCCCGCGACACTAGAGTTTCCGACATGGAAAATTGGACAAAGAAAGCCATAAAAGCTATGCAGATGACTTTTGCCACATTGGAAAAAACTGCTAGATTGGAGCTGGTAAAGATAAAAGGGCAACTCACTCTACTAGAAGCTAAAGAAGAACTAGAAGTTCTGATGCTACACATTGACATTTTAGAAAATTGGGAGGAGTTTATCATGTCAACCATATAGGAGGCATGGACAACATGCAAGAGGTACAAAAACTACTCGAGATCCCCACCGCCACATGCAAACCTCTCACCTTGCCAGCACTGGTGATGGCAAGGATGATGAAGATCATGGAAACACAACTGATACGGCAGCCCAGGGTAGGACCGAGCGGAAGCAGGCAAGCCACTAGACCAAGTGGCAATACCCTCATAGCACCTGCTATTAACCACCTCCGAAGCTCCCCATCCGACAGAGAGCAACAACTTACACAGCAGTTTGGCAGAAGCTCTAGAATAGATCAGAACATTACAAAAGGGCAAGGCAAAGGTGATTGAAGACATGCCAAAGAAAAAGGCCCTGCTTTTGCAACCAAGTAAAATGCCCACATCCATGGCTTTAGACACAATGTCTAACATGGAGCTAAAAGAACAGATCATAATCATGGGTAGAACTCTGGGAACAATGGAAGACCAAGCCACAACATTTCAACTCATGGGTTGAAGAATATGAAAAGAACACATATGACTTTGAAAAGCAGCATGCCAAAGACGGAGAAACCATCAAAAAGCTTAAAATGAAGAACACGGAGCTGCTCCACCTCCTGCAGAAGAAAAAACCAACCCACCACCAGAAGTGCAACCAAGAAGAAGCTAGGCGGACAGCAAACAGAACCACCTGTGTTGCAAAGCAAAATGAAGACAAATAAGAAATCAAGAAGCTCAATGCCAGGATATAGCAGCTAAGGGAGAACGGTAAATAGCAACATGCCTTCTTCAAAAAGAAAATAGAAAGTAAAGATGCTCAACTACTAGATTTCCAAGAATGGGCAAACAAAACATAAACAAAAAATGTCACACTCCGAAGTAGAGTGGAAGAACACAAAAAGGTAATTGATCAACTATCAGCTTGGATTGAGAATCCAAAAGATCTCAGCAAGAAACCAATGTTGCACTTTAGACCGATCTATTGAAAGCCAGATCTGACAGCTACAACATCATGAAGCCATGTAAAGAACAAAAAGCCAAATCAAGGATTTGCAGGAACAAAAGAGCTCCCACATGGTCACAATCCAAATGCTCACAGAAGGTTTGATACAGGCTATGAGGCACATGGGACAGAACAAACTACACCGGCCACACCGGATTGGAGCCAAGAATTAAAGCAGTACATTACAGATGAGAATCTCTTGCATGCTACTAACCTCACACCAATTCACCACCCTGCCCAATCAGATGTAATTTAGCCCAAAGTTGTGCAAGCATCCTACCCCAACTCCCCTTCTAGGGCTGTCCGAGGTAGCAGAGACGTCTTGTGACTCGCGGAGTCAGAAGGGAGAGTGGATGAAGAAGTACCAGCAGTGCCACATCCACATCCACTCCTTCTGCCTCCCTTCCAAACCCTAACACCAATAGAGTGAGCCATCTGACTAGATCTAGAACCATGGACCAATTCAGTCCCACCTTTTGCATTTCACTACATGGATGCTACGGCTGAAACTCATCTGACAGCTAGGGTGATTGTATACACAGATGTTCGATAGGATAATAACAAAAGAGGAATCGGATGCTTAGAGAAGCTGGCGTGTGCCTATGAGAAGAGGCGACAGTGGAGACCAAGGTATGATCCACTATATGACGAGCATCGGCGAACAAGCCACCGGGCATGCCAGGTGTTGGCGGGCCGTTCGAAGGACCGTCCGACATATGGTAGTCGACCAACCACCGGCTACAGCCTCTAGTCAGGCAGCCTAGTCAGGCATCGCCTAGTTGCCACCTACCTTTTTGTAAACTGATTACTTTTGTAATCATGTAATATATTGGCCTGTGCACCCAGTCATTGTAACAGACTGTTAGTCTGATAGCTATGCGTTGACAATTTTACCTAAGTAACGGGATAGTGGGATAATGGCAACGTTTTGGAACTATTTTTATCCATCATTCAGCATAGCTGAATATAGTGCAAGTAGAAGAATAGAGAAAGCAAGAGAGAGAGAATGCAAAAGATAATCAAGTGAACACTCGCAGTCGGATAGTCGGACATAGTCCATAGCTATGCATACTTGGAATATACCAAAACTTGATGATATCTTGTACTATCATGTGTTAAGTGTGTAGTGTGAGTGAGTTGAGTGAGTGAGATCTAGTGTGTTTATGTTGCGCATCAACGCATAGTCGGACTGCACTGTCGTGTTGATTAACCAACAAACACTCACAAGATCTTCAAAAGTGTCCTTGTGCTCTTGTTCTAAATTCTAAAACCAATGAACAACCTCTTTATTGAGTGTTAAAACCAAAGGCTTGCACTCTTGTCTTGTCATCCATGGCTTCCTCGACTTCATAAATTTGTCTGAATATGGCTACGTGGGGCTATGAGCATGTCTTGTTCCAGTGAACTTGGAATTGCTCAAATGTTTGGTGAAATGTGTAACCTTGGCTCCTCTATGCCTATCCCTTTCGACATCCCTATGCGGCGTTGGTCTCAGCGCTGGTCCTACTTCCCTTGTGCAAGGGCAACTGTACATCCTATTACAGTGAGACAAAGCTGTCCTCATTCATCAAGTATGCTTCTCCATGGAATTGGTGGTGTAAGCATTGGGTATGTCATGAATGGTGGTGGTGGGATGTGTGAATGGTGGTGGTGGTGTTGGGTAAGTGGGTGTGGACACCACACTTGGTGTGAAAGGCGGCATTTAAGGAGCTGACTGCATAGGTGGTGGTGGGATGGGTAGTCCCTATTGGGAAATAGGCACTTGTATGCCAGGCACATATAGAACATATGGAGTTGAGGCGCCCGCTGTGTGATGTGCGGTGGTGATGGTAGTGGTGGTTGGAGTCGTGACGTCCAACGTGGAGTGGTATGATTCCTGTGAAGAGTGGTCACTCGAGCCAGGTTATGGCTCAAGGAATGATGTTCCCAAATGAGATCAAAGAAATAGGCCCTACTACAGCATGAGCTGGGGTTGCAGGTTACATCCAAGACCTCAATGTGACAGTTGGGTCTAGCACTCTATCATTCGGGTTAGGAATCATGGGGGGAGAGGTACTCACCCCCCCAACCTAGACTCATTCAAGGTCTCACGCCCCCAACCTAGACTCATTCAAGGTTGTTGAAAATTGCTTTGGTACATACGCATTTCCCTCACTATCAACATAGCATTTGAGCCGCCCTGTGGATATTTGCTCAAATTGGAATACTAAGGGGGCATATGGGATGGGTGTCACTAATGGGAGTTGTTCCAACTCATAGGTTCTATGGCTAGAATCCTTGTACGTCATTGGCATAACATCCCTAATAGACAGTCTTCACAAGAAGAACCGGTCTGTTTCCCTAATAGACATATGGGATGGGTGTCACTAATGGGAGTTGTTTCAACTCATAGGTTCTATGGCTAGAATCCTTGTACGTCATTGGCATAACATCCCTAATAGACAGTCTTCACAAGAAGAACCGGTCTGTTTCCCTAGCATCCACAACTACTCTTAATGGATCCTGAGTGGAAATGGTCTTGTGATGGGGTTCCTAGGATTGGGCAATCTAAGGTGCCTCCCCTTGGTTTAGCATTAAGGTGTAGAGAGTACCGTCTTGGTCTATATAGTACTCATGCCCTGTAGTGTCACGTCAGGTGACAACAACTGGTATGTCCCCATGACTTGTGGGTCCTAAGGTTGGTGGGACCCATATATAGTAGAACCTCTTGTTTGGATGAAGATACATGTGCATGCCATCTGGGCCTACACTACATCTCTACAGTTCTCTACAAGATCTGTGGGTCTATTCCAGGATTAGGCTCACTCTCATGGTGGGCCTGGAGCCCTATGGAACATACTCATAGAAGGCCGGCTCATCTCAGGTCAATCCCTTTGTGCATTCCAAGACTAGTTGGTCTTCTAGTGTGCGTCCCTAAGTCAGTTCCAAGACTAGCTGGTCTTCTAGTGTGCGTCCCTAAGTCAGTTCCAAGGCTATGCTTCATTAGCATTTCATTGAAGTCCTGGTCTATTTCATTGCTGCTATGGTATGATGTACTTTTTGTGTTAAGGTTTGGAATGGGTCCAAAGGTTGGTCTAGTCACACTCCCAAGAGTTGGCACTTTGAAGGGTTCAGACTCGTAGGAAGGATTCAAGTACACGGTGTCAATCACCTTTCCTAACCTAAGGTTCATAAGCCTCAATGATTCAGCCAGTGAAAATCTGATGAATATTCTATTCTTAATGATTTTTGACTATTTTTTGTTTTTATAATTTTGTGTTTTTGGGTCAACACATTATGTGTTGAGGGAAACTACCTCAAGACATCGTGTTGAGGAGCCGGTGAACATGTGGGGTGAAAATGAAGTGAGCACGGCATGTTCAAGTGAACATGCATGTTGAGATCTAGGGTGAACATGTCGACACGTCCAAGGTGAACACATCTGAAGATGAACAGAGCGTGTTGACAATTGGGTCAACACACATGTTGAGTGAAAGGTGAACTCGTGGGGTAACGGGGTGGACACCACGTGTTGGCAATTGGGTTGAAAGGTGGACACGCCGTGTTAACAATGAAGTCGACACGCATATTGAGCTGGACACATCTAGTCTGAACACCGGATGTGGTGAACACATCGAAAAAGTGAACACGCAAGGGAGTGAAGAAGTCGGAACATGCGAGAAGTGAACACAGAAGAAGTGAACACATTTGCAATCTGGACACGGCGTGTTGACACTTGGGTCAACATGCGTGTTGAGCGGTGAGATCAACATGCGTGTTCAGTTGAACACGTGCATGTTGATTGACCTTTTTACAGGTGCTGAATCTGACATTGCCATTTTTCTGATAGACTGGGTGGGAGAATTTAAGGTTTGTCCAATGTCCTCTTCAAGAGTTATGCTCCAAAAGTGGTCCTTCCACTACTCTTAGTCACCAAAGAGAGTTACTTTTTAAGATTTTTGGAAGATTTTCTATAAATTTTTTATATTTTTAAATTCAAAAGCTAACCCAAATGAGATTAACAATTGGATTAATCACTAATTGATTATTAATAATGATTAAATTAACCAAATAAAAAATTGATTGAATGAATGTGAAGCTTAGACACTCCTTAATAGCTTTCTAGCTTCAATTTTATGAAATAATGAATATCCTAAGACTGAGTTAATGATTTGTGAAGACACAAAGGAAAAAATTATAAAAAATTAACAAAAATCAAGAGAGTTACTCACTTTGCTTTCTTCTACTTCTTCACTTGCATTGCTCCACTTGATCAATGAACAATAAAAACAACAACAAAACAAAGATTAAATCACTCAACTCTCTCTCTCTCTCTCACACACACTCACACTCACACTCCAACTCTCAAACATCCAAGAAGGGAATCCCTCTTAGGGAATTGAAAGCACCCTCTTAGGGAATTTAAAGCACCCTCTTAGGCAATTGAAAGTACTAATCTCTACTTTAGCACATATCCACTAGATTAAGCTACGACATGTATTCTATCCCCAATAGTGGCACCAAAATGGTTAGCT
Organism: Cibotium barometz; assembly: GCF_041138505.1. NCBI lineage: Eukaryota > Viridiplantae > Streptophyta > Polypodiopsida > Cyatheales > Cibotiaceae > Cibotium > Cibotium barometz. The sequence continues at coordinate 46,425,239 of NC_141094.1, forward strand.
CTCTCAATAACCCCTTGCAAGCTAGTCTACTTACAAGGATCATTTTGCCAAGTATAGCAACCAGCCACATGGAAGCAACAACGGTGGCTAATCTATTGTGAAACTCCCCAAGGGTTGTTAATCCTCAAGGGTTGCCAAGAGTGACTAATGGACACTCAAATGGAGAAGGAAAGCTAGAAAGCTTCCTCTCCCAATGCTCTCTAATCTTTTACCTAATCAAGACTTAATCATATACAAGCATCCTTAATCCTACTCAAGCAAGCAAGCTACACACACTCACTCTCCCTAATTAAGCAAAACAAGAAGAGGGAAAGACATGAAAGCTTAAGAGCTTGAGACTCAATTGGGGCCAATGTTTGTGTATTTTCCCATTGCCAAAAATATCATATATACATTGCCTCTTGGCCAATGGCTACCAATGGCCGGTTGCCCGAGGCCTTTTGGGTGCCCATGTGTCTAAGTGCTAATAAACTACTGTATGTACAAAAAGAGTTACAAAATGAGGCCAAGCCCATCAGTGGGTAAGCTATTCTAAGCTGGGAAGGCCGCATGGCTACATAGAGTAAATGGAGTTAACAGATACTTTTTTTTGATTGATTCATCCCTATGATTGATTCATCCCTATGTAATCAATACATAATCTAAGCTATTCTAAGTTGGGAAGGCCGCATGGCTACATAGAGTAAATGGAGTTAATAGATACTTTTTTTTTATTGATTCATCCCTTAGATTATGTAATCAATACATAATCTAAGCTATTCTAAGCTGGGAAGGCCGCATGGCTACATAGAGTAAATGGAGTTAACAGATACTTTTTTTTGATTGATTCATCCCTATGATTGATTCATCCCTATGTAATCAATACATAATCTAAGCATCTCATATTTATTTTTTAAAAGAGCAAAAGTGCAGAGCATAGGTGCACCCCTTGTGGCAACACACTAGGGAATATAAACATAGGTGCACCCCTTGTGGCAACACACTAGGGAATATAAACATAGGTGCACCCCTTGTGGCAACACACTAGGGAATATAAACACTTGTTCTAATAGTAGCTACCTCAATTTCTCTTTGAGTTCTATTACTTCTAGAACTGCCATTTTATATGCATGCTTGGTTGTAGGTTGTAGGCTGGGCTTGAGGAATCAATTCTAGCTCCCTAGAGCATGCATTTTATATGCATGCTTGGTTGTAGGTTGTAGGCTGGGCTTGAGGAATCAATTCTAGCTCATGGTCTACTTCTCGGGTTAGAGACATCTCAGTCACAACACTTCTAGAGACACATCAACATAATCACTTAACCATTCTAGCTCCCTAGAGTTTAGTTTGATGACATAAACTATCTATTTCTTCCTAAGCCCTTTCAATAGATTGGAGACTTTAACTAGGTATAACAATGGAGATCTTGAAGTTCCTCCCCCTTCAACTTTAATCTCATTTTGGTCTAAGAAAGATATGGTTCCTTAGTGATAATGAATGCTAGCTTGATTCTTTGAGAGCCAATCCATGCCAAGAATACCATCATACAAATACATACAAACACCATATATTAACCACTCTGGTTAACAGCCTTTACGTAGTTTAATCACTCTTACTTTTTGTAACTGCACAAAGCGCTCTTTTTTGTAATTGGGATTCCACCAAGCTTATGACTTGTGTAATGCCGGTGTAGAGAAATAAACTTAGCCACACTGAGCTTGTGGGATGTGCAATGCCAGTGTGAATAGCAAAGTCTAGTAAGTTTAGGGCCCCTTGGATATTCCATGGGCGATCGGACAGCACTGTACATATGAGAAGTTGTATATAAGTCATCATTTTATGAAATATGAAAATGAGGCAATCCCATTCCATAATTTTTGTGTTGAGTGAGAGAGAGAGAGATTGAGTGAGTTTGAGCTTGTGTACACATGCTTGCTTGCTTGCTCTCTTGCTTGCTAGTGTATGTGTGAGTTGTGTATGCTTCTCCCCTCTACCTTATTGTCTCTCCCCTTCTCCACTTCTTTACAAGCTCACATTTGCATAAGCTAAGAGTGAGGGAAGCTTTCTAGCTTCATCTCCTCCATAGCTTTCTACCTCCATAGCTCCTTCACCTTCTTCTTAAGTGACACAAGAGGAAGGAGTGGAGTGGTGTTTAACTTGTGACATCCTAAAAATGAGCTTCCCTCTTTGTTGGGAGTCACATGCTAATCATCATTGGTAACAATCCTTGCATGCTTTGTCTTTTCCTTCTTCTTCTTTCTTTTTCTAATGCAAGGTAGGAGATCATTTTGGTGAACATCTTTGGCGTCGTTGTCAGGGATTAGTGTGTGGTGAGCTATATATCACCTACTAGAAGTAGAACTTGGAGTGCCAAGTAGCCCGGTGAGGAGCACTCACATTAGTTGCGTTGAGATTTCTGGTTTTTGCATGTAATTGTTATTGTTGGTAACCATTGGAGTAAGGAAGGAGCTTGGAAGCACTCAAGGCAAGCAAAGAATCAACAAAGTTGAAGCAAGTAAGTGCCCTAAATCTAGCTTTGATTCAATTTTTCTTGCATTGTATTTTCTTTGAGTAAGTTACATTAGGCACTTTTAATTAAGCCATTAATCTTAAATTATTAGCCATTGGTAGAGGCATTGAGCATATAATTGCATTGATTGGGTCTTGAGCTTTATTTTGAGCATATGCATGCTAGGATTTAGTAGGAAAAAACACATCAAAACCCTAAAAAGAAACAAGCAAACCATAGTGAGAAACCCCCTCAGCAGAGCTCTGGTTTAGGCTTCATGAGTTTATAGGATTCACACATATATTTTTGACAATTCATGTGTATATCTTGAGGATTTACATGTAAATCCTAAGCTGGCCCAAATCTTGACATTTATAAGCAAATCCATGAGTGGGGTAGATTTTGCCTAAAATTGAGTGGCATTAAAGAGGGATAACATAAATATTTCACCTATTGGCAGGGAATGTATGTGAATCCTGATGATTCATGCATATATCTTGAGGATTTACACGTAAATCTGAGCTGGCCCAAATCTTGACATTTATGAGCAAATCCATGAGTGGGGTAGATTTTACATAAAATTGAGTGGCATTAAAGGGGGATAACAAAAATATTCCACCTACTAGGGAATAATTACATCATTAATTTTTTTGACACTGTCATTTAATGCGTGAATCTTGTCGATTCATGCGTCAATCCACAAATTCATGCGTTAATCCTAAAAAACATGCATGAGTATCCTCAAGAAGCATGAACCTCGATTCATGCGAGAATCCTATATTCATGCATGTAAATCTATCGTGAAATTTCTATCGATATACGTGATCACAAAAATATGCACAAAAATCTTGAACATATACATAAATCTCGATTCACGCATCAATCCATCGATTCACGCATCAATCCATCGATTCACGCGTATATTTTGATCAATTTATGTGAATATTTTGACCTCGATTTTGCACATGTAAATCCATCGATTTACGTGAAGATCCTCGAGATTTATACAAAATATTGATATACATAAACACATGAACTCAGTTGATTTACGTACGTAAACCTGTGTACATATGATTGAGGTTGAGCAAGCTTGTCTGGTCCAATCCATTGCATGAGGATACCATGGTTTTTGATGTCGCATCCGCCGCCTATCCCTTCCCAAGCAACAATGTATCACTCTGACCCTTCTATAGGAATAGAGTAGAATCAACTATGAGTGGTGTATGACAGCACCAACAACGAGAGCGAGAACTTAGAAGAGATTAGCCTTCAGGAGCACCATTTAGACACAGAGCTTCCAACTCAGTGCATAGACAGAGCTCCCAGTGCTATTCATGTCCCAGATTTCCCAACTCACTCAAAGCACAGTATCTCCGAGAGAGTACTTCGATACTTTCAAGGAAAGGCACTAGCCACAAAGGATACTAACATCGCAACTACATCTATGGCTACTCAACCAAACCCTAGATGAGAGGACACAAATGAGATCTCCCAATTTCTTAATGAAGCCACCAATCCCATGGTTAGAGGAGTTACCAATGCAACGGCCCAAACACCAATAGCCACAGGTGGAGGATTTCCCTAACCCATGCCTACAACCAGTAGAGCAAGCATCCGCCTACCCCAACCAACCTAGGAGGATTCGTTCCTCTCCCTCAACCATAGATCTGAGACGGTACACTGCAGTGCATATGGAAGGTCTGAAGGTCCAAAACCTTCAGACCCAATGCACAATGATGGGTTTACTATATGAAGATCCCCGTCGTGTGTCAGCCTCAGGATTACCATTCACACCTATTCTAGTCCTAAGGGTAGATCCCTTCTACCCCCCAAGCATTGCCATGAAAAGATTCAGGGGAGGGAAGAGAGCTTGAGCTCTTGCAAGCACACATACACACACAAACCCTAGAAGAGAACACACAGTGATGGAAAGCTGAAATTCTTCTTCTTCTTCTCTACTAAAAAAAAAGAGGTCTACAAAAGATAAGTGAAAACCAAACATAAGTACTAGAGTACTATGCACATGTGGTCCATAATGTGAACACACTAGATAGGTGAGCTGGCATGATAAGTATGCCATACGGGTGGACTAGATAGTGTAGTCCAGCTGTAGAATCACTGGTGAAGATCTGTCATGTTGGCTACCAAACGTGCCAGTGGATGTGAATGTAGAACGGTCACCCAGGCACGTCATGAGTGTCAGCTCTAGTTGAGCTTGACATCTCAACACTCTCCCTCAAGCTCAACTCCATCTCCATCACTCCAAGCATACTGCAGAATCTATGAAGCTTCTCAGCTCCCAAGGCCTTGGTGAAAATGTCAGCAGCCTGATCCTCTGCGCTGACATACACGAGATCAATCTCACCTGCTGCCAAGACCTTCTCTCTGATGAAGTGGTAATGGACCTCAATGTGTTTGGTCCTAGCATGAAACACTGGGTTCCTGGCCAACTGTATGCTACTAAGGTTGTCACAATAAATGACAACCTGCCTGTCCACATGCAATCCCAAATCTCCAAGTAGCTTGCGAAGCCAAGCTACCTCACATGCTGCCATCGCAGTGCCCCTGTACTCTGCCTCTGTGCTCGACAAGGCAGCTCTGCTGTCAGCTTCTTACTGCTCCATGTAACAGCAGCGCTCCGAAAAGAAAACATAAACCCACTAGTAGATCTCCTGTCTGAGATGCTACCAGCCCAATTTGCATCAGTGTATCCATAAACTGACAACTATGCACCAGCCTCATAAAAGAGACCATAATCAGCTGTGGACCTCACATAGTGTAATGTACACCTCACACCATCCAAATGTGGCTTTCGAGGAACCTGCATAAATTGGCTCTCCAATCCAATTGTGTAGCTCATGTCTGGCCTGGTGATTGTCATATAGATAAGATTGCCCACTATCTTCTTGTACATAGTGGCATCCTCTAAAATCTCACCCACATCTGCACTCAGCTTGCCATTTTGATCCAATGGTACAGAAATGGGCTTACAGCCAGCCATACCATATTTGCTCTTACCCTTGTGCCGCTTCCTCTTCTTCCGTGCTTGTTGCTCAGCCCCTTAGCTTGAACCAAGCTATGATACCATGAAAAGATTGAGGGAAGGGAAGAGAGCTTGAGCTCTTACAAGCACACATACACACACAAACCCTAGAAGAGAACACACAGTGAAGGCTGAAATTCTTCTTCTTCTTCTCTACTAAAAAAAAAGAGGTCAACAAAAGATAAGTGAAAACCAAACATAAGTACTAGAGTACTATGCACATGTGGTCCATAATGAGAACACACTAGATAGGTGAGCTGGCATGATAAGTATGCCATAGCTAGGTGGGTGGACTAGATAGTGTAGTCCAGTTGTAGAATCACTGGTGAAGATTTGTCGTGTCGGCTCTACCAAATGTGCCAATCGATGTGAATGTAGAACGGTCACCCATGCACGTCATGAGTTTCAACTCTAGTTGAGCTTGACATCTCAACATACCATGTACCAACCCTATCCTCCACCGCACTAAGAATGGGAGGGTTAACACAAGACACTCTCTAAATAGCAATGGAAATAGGAAGGGGGGTAGCCTTAGGGCTAGCACCATAATTGGTAGCACCTGCAGTACTTGTTGCTCTAGCAGCCTATAAATATGAGGATAGAAAGTACTAAACTAGTCCACATCTCTAAGCATGTACCAAGACACTCTTTGAATAGTAGTGGAAATAGGAAGAGGGGTAGCCTTGTTGCTAGCACCACAATTGGCAGCACCTGTAGCACATGTTGCTCCAGCAGCTATAAATCCAAGGATAGAAAGGGCTAAACCGGTCCACATCTCCAAGCTTGTAACCAAGTTTGACGGGATAGGAGACCCAGTCTCCCACTTGGAGATGTTTGGACAAATTTGTGATGCCTTCGGCCATGTCGATGATCTGACTAGGCTGAGTGTCCAAAATAGCATGGGCTGAGATCCTATGAGATTATGCAATAGGACAAGCCTAATGGAAAGACTAAGATTGGTGGATACCTAAAGGGGATACCTGAAGGCCCTGTTCCTAGGTCACGAAGGAGGTGGCTCTGATAGGACTAAGAAATGAACAAGAAGGAGGCGGTGACGTAGCCACCACAAGCTCAGTAGATGTGCCAATAACACCCCTCAAGAGGAAATTTGCTTTGAGAGAGAGGAAAGTTACCTCAAAGAGAAGGCCAATGGTCAGGGACTTGGCTGTCAGAATGAAGCAGGAAGGGTTTGAAGGTTTAGGGCCGACATGGGAGAAGGAGGCTGCCAAAAGCAATATTGAAGTGCCACTCCTAGGGAATATAGAAACAAACATCAATAAGGAGTTGGTAACATCAACACCAATTAATGTGCAAGAGATCCCAACAAAGCCAACCCAATAGGAAAGGCATGAGAATTCTGAATAGGCCAGGTTTCTCTAAAAACTTTGGATATAGAATGGGCTCAAGGATCCTTGAACTATCTCTATAGATATGCCTTTAAAGAAGACCCAAGGGAAATATAGAGGCTCAATAAGGCACAATAAGGCACTATAGGAAAGGGATGTGGCCTACTCCCAGTGCAACACAACATTGCATAACTTCACCAGAAGGACTTGAGTGCCAAAATAGAAGAGTTGCAGAAGCAACAAGGTGAAATGCAAAGGCTACAAAAAGCAGTGAAGAACATGATCAAGGCAAAGAAGAAGGCTGAGCAGGAAAAAGAACAGCTCAAAATCAAGATTGAAGATGCTAAGAGATGCCAGGAGGAAATAGACATGAGGATTCAAAGAATGTATCTAACACGTCAAAATAGCATCAAGACATTTAGAGCTGAAGCAAGCAAGGAGAAAACAGAGCTTGTGAAATCGACAGTCTTTGAGGCTGATGATGACAGTCTGCAAGTGTATGAGCTAATAGATGTCCACCAAAGCATGAAGGAATGGGAGGAGCATGCTGGGGGGGGAGCACAAAAGGAGGTGTGGGGATAGTATTTAGAAGTGATGAAGTAGATTATGCAAGCCCCCACATCATCTTGCAAAGTTGTTACCCCAATTTTGGAAGGCAACCCAAACCCTGATGGGGGGAAGGGAGCTTTTGGAACTTCTAGATAGATGGCCTAGGTGGAGTAGGCATCTGGAAGTGCACCCCCATCTGCAGGCAAGTGCAAGCACCAAGAACCATAGCAGCATAGGTGGGTCCAGAGGGACTAAAGAGGAAAGGCCGGGCACCAATGGAGCAAAGAACTTAGAGGCACTGGCAATGTTGGCAAGAGAGAATAATGGAAGAATGAATTTAACGGTCTAAAATTAGAAGGCAAGAAGGCAGTGCAAGTTTTGAACAAAGAAGAAAACAGAAAAGCTCTGGTTTTCAAAATCAGCACTAGATGAGGTGCCTACAGAGTAGACACATCCTAGAGTAGTTAAAATCAGCACTAGATGAGGTGCCTATAGAGTAGTTAAAAGAGCACATCCTAGCCATCACCAAAAGGCTGGAGGATGCAACCAATGAGAACGTAGCATTAAGAATGCTGATGGAGGAGCTGGAAGAGTTGACAGACGAGTACAAGAAACATCGAGAGAAGGACAGCCAAGTCATTTATAAGAGCCTATAAGGGCCGGTGGCCAAAAACACAAGGAAGAACTCCAAAGAGTAGGTAGCCAAGGAAGCAAGGACACTGAAGCAATAGTCCAGCGAGGCCTACAAAAAGATGCAAGAAAGGTCATGAAGAGCTACAAGGGCTGGTGGACAAAAACACAAGGAAGAACTCCAAAGAGTAGGCAACCAAGGAAGCAAGGGCACTGGAGGAAAAGAGGAGGATCTGAAGCAAGAGTCCAACGAGGCCTACAAAAAGATGCAGGAAAAGTATAACAAGGCATTAGCCTCACAGGAAATCATGTGCCTAGAGTTTCAGGCATGGGCCACATGGGAGCAAAAAGCTAAGGAGGTGGAGATAGGAAATAGAGATGTGGCCTATAAACTACTAAAGCAGTTGGGCTGATTATGGAATGCACCAAGGCCAGCCACCCCCTCCTTTCTAGAAGAATATACAAAATTTCCTAAACTAGTATAAGATCCAAAAAGAGATCAAAGAAGAGGCAAGAAGGCTTACAAGACAAGAGAAGATAGGTCGGAGCTACCCCCTCCTATGGCCTCAACAAGGAGGAAGAGGTCGGCTCATGAAGAAACCTGATAGGGTGGCCTGCATGGGGAGAATATAGTGCCAGAGAGAAGCGGCAGTGTTAAAATATCTCCTCATCAGGCATCCTAGTCTAAAGAGGCTAGGAAGTAGGAGGAAGGCACCAGGAATATAGTACCAGAGAGAAGAGGCAGTGTTAAAATATCTCCTCATCAGGCATCCTAGTCTGAAGAGGCTAGGAAGTAGGAGGAAGGCGCCAGGAAGCAAGAGAGGAAGCTAAGAGGTAGGAAGAAGCCAAGAAAACAAGGAAGCAGTAGACCCTCCATACAATGGCAATCCATAATGCCACTGTATGGATGGAAATGGGGCCAAGGGATAAGAACATAGCCAAGGGTGGAATAAGAGATGGTTTATGAAGATGACTCTGTATTATCTGCCCCATGCATTTGCTCAAGGATGGCAGCAGCAGACACTATGAATAGGGCAAGACACAAATTTCCTTTTCCTAAAGTCATAGAGGTAGAATTTAGGCACCCTTCTAGCATTGCAGGAGTTGGAGCACCAGTGGTGGGCAACAGCCGAGAAAAGGAAGATGTATGAGCCAAGGTACTCAAAGACCAAGTTTGTTAGAGGGCAATATGAAGAAATGCAAGCGGGTGAAGAAAGGATGGACAAGGATGGGACAAACCCATGAGGAAGTATGTTTTGCAGAAGAAGGATAAGTTCTCAGGAAGGATATGTTGTTCTATTGTTTGATTTTAGGAATACAGTCTAGACTAACATGGTGCACAGGAGTGGGATACACAAGAGTGGGGAGTGGGCTAGGGGAATTCCTTCTGTATGTTGTAATCAGCAGGCAACATCAAAGGGTCGGCTGACCCTTGTAATCTGCAAGAGTCCAAACATCTTCTTGTAATCTACAAGAGTCCGATCTTATAATCTACAAGAATCTAGTTGACTCTTGTAATCTGCAAGAGTCCAGACATCTTCTTATAATCAGAAAGGGTTTGGACATCCTCTTCTAATCTGCAAGGGTTCGGACATCTTCTTGTTCTACAAAGTTTCGGCCATCTTTTAGCTATTTTTTGAGCTTTAGCTGGAAATTTCAAAATCAAGGGATCCATTGCACTACTCACACAGTGTCCACCGACCATGCCAGCAGGTGTTGGCAGGTGACACCCTCCTTCACGACATCACCACTCTTGGAGAGTTTTATAGCCGTTGGGGATCTTGTCTGTTTTCATCTTGTAATAGAATCATCATCATAAATGGACGCGGTCAAGTGGGTGGTTAGCCGCAGCGCGGGAATGTATGGAACAGATAGATAGAAGGATAGTAGGGTGACACAAAGAGAAGAAAGAGAAGTGAGAGGTGAGTAGGGAACAGGGAGTAGAGAGTAGCTATGGGAGTCTAGAGTGCAGACCAGAGAAAGTTTGGAGAGTAGCTATGGGAGTCTAGAGTGCAGACCAGAGAAAGTTTGGAGAGTCTATCAGCACAGCTGCCTGAGAACTACATGCTATTTGGAAGTCTAGAGTAGAGAGTAGCTATGGGAGTAGGGAACAGGGAGTAGAGAGTAGCTATGGGAGTCTAGAGTGCAGACCAGAGAAAGTTTGGAGAGTCTATCAGCACAACTGCCTGAGAACTACATGCTATTTGGAAGGATTCTGGATGGATGATTGTAATAGAGAATGATGTATTGCCTTGAAGCTAAATGGAATGAAGTCTATCTCACTCTTGTTTCTACTACTATATTTGCTATTTACACTCTATTTGTGTTGTGTGCTTTCATATGCTTAGTTATGTTCTATTCATTAAGTGATTAACTATCAAGAATGTATCATCATCACAGTCTTAGAGCTATGCAAATGTGGCACTACATCCAAATTGTGAGTCCGAACATGTGTCTAACTCCTATGGCCCCTCTGGTACCATTGGGCACAATTTGTCTAGATGAGTCAGCCTAGCCGCACTAGCAAAGAGGACGGCTAGGCACGACAGCTAGGCAATGGCAAATGAAGGCCACATTTTTGTTCGGGCTGGACCAATCCCGACAATCCTTCATCTCAAACTTATGTCTGAGAAGCCTCTTTACATGTCTCATCATGGTTCATCATGGTCCTCCATAATTATCAAGTCATCTACATACATGATAAAAGACATAATACATGTATTTGAGTGTCTCACATAAAGTGAGAAATTTGCATTGGCTACATGAAAGTGAGAAATTTGCATTGGCTACATGAAAGTCAATAGTGACAATATACTCGACAATCTTGTTAGCAAGCCATACAAGGCTTTCTTCAACCTACAAACAAACTTGGGGCAACCCACATCCTCGTAGATAGGTGGTTAATCCCCATGTACTTGGTACGAAAAATCTAAATTCTAACTAACTTAATATTTTTTCCATATAAATAGTTTTTAAACTTATGAAAAATATATTACTTATCCAAGTATAATCTTTTTGAATTATTTTATAATAGCTTTACAAAAATTATTAAGTAATATGATTAAAAAATATTTTTATTTAAGTATTGATAAATTTATTATATTATAATGATATATTTGTTGAGATGTCAAGCTCAACATGAGCTAGCATCCACGATGTGTCTGGGCGATCGTTACGCATTTACATCACTGGCACGGTTGGTAGCTGACACTAGGATCTATGCTAGTGATTCTACAGCTGGGCTACACTGACTAGTCCACACCCACTACTTTATGTTAGTGTGTTCACATTATGGACCGCTTGTACATACTCTAGTATTTATATGTTGGTCATTCTTATCTTTTGTAGACCTCTTTTGTGAAGAAGAAGAAGAACAGATTTTCAGCCTCTCATCTTGTGTGTTCTCTTCTAGGGTTTGTGTGTGTGTGTGTGCTTGTAAGAGCTCAAGCTCTCTTCTCCCCTACATCTTTTCATGGTATCAGAGCCAAGTTCAAGCAAAAGAGCTGAGCAACAAGCACGAGAAGAAGAGGAAGCGGTAAGAGGGTAAGAGCTTCACAATCTCTTTCCCCTTTGTCTTTGGTACTACACCCTTGTCGGGAGCTCTTTGGGAGAGGCACCAGCAAACGATCTCCGATTGAGGAGCTATCTTCACCAGCCAAGAGCGGTTGAGGAGTTGCTCAATCCTTTGCATTTTGGACACGTTTCAACCTCCATTTTTGAGTTAGCAGGCATTCGCATGCACTGCGGGTAAGTGTCGTTACTCTGTAGAACTCTATTTTGCAAGTTACAAGAAGGCAATTTGGTGGTGCAGACATTATATGTATTGCACAGAAGTGTGATAGGTGTTGTTGGGTGTATGTATGCACATTGAGGTCACTGGTGGGTGTGATAGTTTGAGTGCATTTTGATACCGTTGTTGCAAAAAATACAACAATTTGTGCAGGTCAAACAGAAGTGTTGTTTTCTATTAATCTATGTTGTATACAAGATGTTGAATGATGGTATAAGCCACATTGTTGTAGAGAAGCTGGACAAGAATAACTTCCATGCTTGGAGGTTTAGATTAACAAATTTCCAAATGGGAAAAGGCTACTGGGAGTACATTGATGGAGAAAATGAGGAGGCACCAGAGTTGCCTGAGGAAAATCCAACTGCTGCAGAAGTGAAAGCATTCAAAGATTGGAATCAGGGTGCAAGGAAAGTCATGTACTGACTTTCTATCAGTATACAGGACACCATGATATGGGCACATACAGGATGCTAAGTCTCCCAAGGAGGCTTGGGAAACCTTGGTGAAGTTATATGAAACCAACACCAAGGCTTGAAAGATTCAGTTAAAGAACGAGTTTCATACTGTGGAGAAGAAAAGCATGTCTGTGAATGATTATGCTTTGAAGATCAAGGGTATTGTTGAATCCCTTGCATCTATCAATGTTCATGTGGATGATGATGATAAGGTGGAAGTGTGTCTGCATGGTCTTGGGCCACAACACAAGGCATTTAAGACGTCTATTCAAACTCGGGAGAACATTCCCAATTTTACAGATTTGGTGTCCATGTTAATCATTGAAGAAAAGAACTTGAGTAAAGATCAGCCTTCACAAAACAAGAACAATTCTGAGCAGCAACAACAGGTTTTCTACTCAAATGCAGGTAGAGGCCGAGGTAGAGGTCGAGGTCGTGGTCAAAGTGGTGGCCGAACAGGTAACCAATATCATGGCCAACAACAGCAGGCAGCAGCAGCAGTCTCATGACTTGCAGCAACAACACACAGTTGGAAGAGGCCAGTTCAAAGGTAGGGGAATTCAAAGAGGTCGTGAAAATTAGCAAAGGCAGCAAACAGATACAAGAGGCTATTTTTACTGTGGTAAGCCTAGGCATGTGTAGGCAGATTGCTTTAAGAAGCAAAATGATATAAAGAGTGGAAAAGTTCAGCAAAACAACTATGCGTCCTCTAGCAGAAACAATGAGGACAATGAAAGGTTATTTGTTATGTAGCATGTGCTAAATTCTCTGTCTGCTGATGATGTATCCATATGCAAAGATGATGTATGATATATGGATTCAGGTGCTTCGAACCAGGTGCAAAGATGATGTATGGTATATGGATTCAGGTGCTTCGAACCACATGACAAGCCGTGGTGAGTGATTCAAGGAAATAAAAAACCCTAAAAAACTAGGTTTTGTCGAAATAGGGGATGATAAAGCTCATCCAATTGCCCACATTGGAAATGTGCCATTGTCCATGCAGGATGGTAAGGTGTGAAGTATCTTGCAAATGTACTTCATGTTCCAAAAATGACAAAGAATCTAGTTTCTGTTGGCCAGATGATTGAGCAGGGTTTGCAAGTGCGTTTTAACCCTGATGGGTGTTATGTTGAAGACTTCAAAGATAAGTGCAGGCTGGTTGCAAAAGGCAAGAGAGTGAGCAGAATGTTTACATTGGATGTAAACATACCTGAAGTGAAAGTTGCAATGTTTGCACATGGTGCAGGAGTTGTTGCAGATACAGACATTTGGCATAAAAGAATTGGACATGTAAATGTGCAGAGAATGAAGTCTATGTAGACTAAAGAGATTGTGACAGGGCTGCCTAAGTTTAAGGTTGATGGCATGCAGAAGATATGTGAAGCATGTCAGTTTGGAAAACAGACAAAGAGTGTATTTTTGCATGATAGGAATGTGAGCAGGAATGTACTTGATGTTGTGCATTCAGATGAATGGGATCCTGCAAAGACTATATCTATGGGTGGCTGCTGCTGCACAGGTATTATGTAACATTTATTGATGAGATCACACGAGGAAAGTGTGGGTATATTTCATGAAGGAGAAAATTCCCCACACATGCACTACCTGTTACACCCAAAAAGAGACACAACAACTTTGAGAGGAGCAAGAGAGCAAACAAAATCACTGCACATAGTCCTCGGAACTATTAATCTTCACTGCCAACTCCCTCTCTTGAACCAACCACCACCCAAAAGCCATAATCACCACCACTATCATCTGCAAGAGGTAAAGCAATGTACCATCATCAAGGAAACTGTTGGTGGATATGCAAGGATCTTCTTCATGCACAAGGCTACATTGGCAAGAGCACAAATCTTTGGATCCCCAAAAGATTGCATAGCAAATCAAGCCCAAACCTTAGCCACGTAACCACATAAAAGATAGGAGAACAAAAAGTAGAAACCCAAGGTGAAAACCACACTTAGACATATTCCAAGGACATTTCTCAATCCACATGGCTCCTACAAAGGCAACAAATAGATTTGGCTTCCAAAAGAGTCCAAGTCTATCCCAAAGGCTTAGCCCAAACCTCTACCATAGAAGTCTTAGCAACCACCCAAGACCCAAGGCACCAAAACCAGTGAAACAAGTACAAAGATGGATTCCAAAATCCTCAACCCCAGCAACTCAACAGATGCCAGTACCAAAGTTCATTCCCCACAATAAATTCTCATAAAGCAATAGGGAGGAAACAAAGGCAAGGTACTGGTAGACATGGCATAAATAATGAAGCAATAGCCAAAGCTGAAGCAAGTCCCCAAAACCTCATATTATGATGCTTCTTCATCCAAGATGTTGCTGCAACATTACCTACATCGACCAGCACCACACTCTTATCCTCTTGGAGGAGGTTCAGCCTCTTCACTATAGGAAGTAGACATAGCCTCACTCGACTCTCAAAAAAAGAGAGGAAACATGTCAAAGAGAGTCGAAGAAAGCAGCAAACTGTCGAGGAAAACAAAGAGATAGAATGAGCATGAGAAAATCATTGTTGGTACACTCTTCTCTTGTACTTTTCTTACATTTTACATGAGACACTCATATAGGCTAGGCCTGGTACATCTCAAGATGGGGGGGTTCTAGCAAGCTATGGCTTGGCCTAGAATATGACCCATTTCCTGGTTGCACAAATCAGGCACTTATGCATGGCTTCAGGCAAGAAGAGAGCACATACAGAGAGCAAAAAGCATAAAAATCAAAAATCAAAAATAGGGAAATTTCATTTTTACACATGTTTTGATTTACGTGTAAATCGATAAATATACGTATGTAAATCCATTGATTGATGTGTTAATTGGTTGATTTATGCATAATTCTTAATCCATTGATTTACGTGATGATTTAAGGATAAATGCACTCATGATACACGCACATAAATCCGTCGATTTATGTGACTTCTGTCGATTTATGCGACAATTTTGTCGATTCACGTAGTCTATCGACTGTCACTCGATTTATGCATTGATCCATCAATTCACGTGTGAATCCATTGATTTATGAATGTCAATCCTATCGATTAACATGTAAAATGACTGTGACTATAAAAATAGATGCCCCCTTCTCATTTCCTTGTATATCGAGAGCTCAAGAGGGGTCAAACTCTTGCAATTTTTTTGTGGGTTTTTGCCTTTGCGCTTCTGGCTATTTTCTTGCACTCTTCAACACTCACACCCTCTCAGCATGGTTGACATGTTCTCTCCTCATCTCGCAAGAGGAAGGCCTCATCTACCCTACCCCCTACATAGAACACTCATTTCACAACAGTAAGGACACTTTCTGGGATAGCAAGGAGGACCTTGACCTCATCAACGGCCGAGTGGTCCACAACAGCATGGAGAATACTCAGGGCACATCATTTAAGAACTTTTATCATTCTCTAGAGTGGTCCACAATAGCAAGGAGAATACTCAGGGCACATCATTTAGAAACTTTTATCATTCTCCAGAGTGCCACCTATTGCTCTAGGATGACATGGTCCTCCCCTTCATGCAGAACATTGGCTTGGGAGTGTTTGCTCAGCTACCACCATGGGGGATGGATCTGGCCAGGTGTATACAATTTGTGAGCAACTACAATGCCAGGGCACATGTTGGCAAGGTGCTAGGACAGGGAGGAGAAGATTAGATCTCACAAAATAGAATGTTTGCAGCATAGCCCTCCAGCACAACCCTCCACCTCCCTTACATCAAAGAAAAATACAGGCAATATAGGAATGTCGTGCCATTGATCCGAGATGTAGTTGATTTGTGGAGGATCAAGAGTGCTACAGTGGCCTGAGAGGATATATAGAGGCATGGGCTCATATTACCTGCCCATGTGCTGACCATGGTCACACACCAAAAGTGGCCGAATAGGTACAACACATGCAAGACCAGCACCCTTGGGAGAATCGTGGAGGGAAAATAGGTTAACTAGGGTTCCTACTTCCAGGGAGAACTCTAGGCCATTTGTGAAAATCCAAAAATGAAGTTTTTAGCACCAATTTTACTCACAAAGATCATTTAGCATGTAGCAGGTTGGGCATTACCCTAGTGGATCACCGATATACCAGAGTGTCAACCACAGTGCACATTGAGGAGCAGGAAGTAGATGAGCCGGACACAGACATACAACAACCTAATCTAGGGAAAATAGGTTAACTAGGGTTCCTACTTCTAGGGAGAACTCTAGGCCATTTGTGAAAATCCACAAATGAAGTTTGCACCACCATTTTTACTCACAAAGATCATTTATCATGTAGCAAGTTGGGCATTACCCCCAGTGGATCATGGATATACTAGAGTGCCAACCACAGTGCACATTGAGGAGTTGGATGTGGATGAGCCGGACAAAGACATGTAGCAGCCTAATCCAAAGAGGCCCCACACTGAAGGATTAGGAGATATAAAGACACCCCAACCGTAAGAAGGGCCAGAGAGCGATCCCCAGGATCCCATCGACCTTGCCACCCCTCCCCATCTCCAGATGCCTACCCCTTCGGAGACCACCCCCAAGTACCTGAATGTCTTATTTGGCATGACAGGTGTCAGAATAGGAGAGTCCTCCACAGCCAAAAACCTGGAGGCCAACATAGAGTAGCGATAGACAAACTACATGCAGTGCATGCAGTGGATACAAGGAGGCCACCTTTATTCCAGGGAAGCTTTTCAATAGTAGGGGAGTCAATGAAGCTGGAGGAGTCATCCTTGATTTAGAAGGAGGCCGCCTTTTTAGTAGTAGATGAGTCAATGAAGCCGCCTTTTTAGTAGTAGATGAGGCCGCCTTTTTAGTAGTAGATGAGTCAATGAAGCAAGGAGTCTACCTTTATTATTCCAGGGAAGCTTTTTAGTAGTAGGGGAGTCAATGAAGCTAGAGGAGTCATCCCTGATATAGAAATAGGACTCATTAGCATGCTTCAAGGGAACCTCCACAACTTGCAACCTCTCATGGAATGCAAGAATGACAAGTTATTCAACACCCATAAGCAGTTGACATCCGTTTGTCACACAGCAACACACGAACCTCCAAAGGGTGCACACTCATGCCCTTAACAAATTAGAGGAAAGGAATACATAAATCACCCTCCAAATGACGTCGAAGCACACGACTAGACTCAACAACAACAACGGTTGGAGATAGCAAGGTTGCAACAAGGTTTCCAAGAACAAGCAGATGAAGTTGGAAGATGGAGGTAGATAGCTATTCATACACAAGGAGCCTTGGAAATAGCACAAGGGGAGCTGAAGAGCACAAAAGAGACCCAAGAAAAATAGGTGTAGGTATACCATGCAAACCTCAAGGCAAATGATTGGGAGGTGCAGTCTTTACACAACACTGAGATTTGGATGACAGCAAAAGGGGGAAACAAGTACAAGGCCATCCATTTGAGCGTGAACAAAAATGCCTTGATATGCTGATGGAAGTAGCCACAGGCCTCTCCCTCCTGAGCCCATAGCCCTTACACCCCTTTCTCCCTCTTAGAGTAATGAGGAAGGCCGTAAGCTTACACATGCTACAATTTGATTATGAACTCAACATGCCGCTCGCAAAAGCCATAGTCCAAGCATTCTGTGATCGCTAAAACGAACACATCTTGGCAACCATGGCCATGTGTTTCTTCCAGAGGACTTTGGAGCTAGAAAACCAACAGGACATCTATAGGTTCCCTCATGCTACCCATAGCATTGAACCTCTAGAATTGGTGTAGCATCCTCTCTGATGGCCATGTGTTTCTTCCAGCAAACTTTGGAGCTGGAAAACCAACGGGACATCTATAGGTTCCCTCGCTACCCAATAGAACTGAACCTCTAGAGCTGGTGTAGCATCCTCTCTGATGCATCATGCTGCATTGATGAAGATTTTGTGGAATTGGAGAAGCCGGCAGAGCTCTAGCCCCAACTCATGTAGCAGTTGAAAACTTCAAGAATATATAGAGGAAAGACAAAGTGGTCGAAGCTTACAGCAGTAAGCTTATCCTTGCAATATGGCCTACTTACCACCCTCAAGGCATCATCATCCTCTACTCCAAAGTTCACACCTCCCCCCACCATAATAGATAATACAGGCACAGGTTTATGACTTTACAACCAAGGAGGTTGCGTACCCAAAGCCCAAAAAAGAGGAATTCTTACAAGCCACCCTATTGTTTCCCCCAAGTACATTTGACCCAGATGAGGATCTTGTTGGTCCTTTTGATGGTGACGACGATGAGGACGACTCCCTCGATCAAGCCAACGATGACTATGATGAGGACGAGGAAGATGAACCAAAGGAGGGTGGCTTAGAAGAAGAGAGGGGAGCACCATCCAAACCACTGAGCCAACCGCCTACCAACCCTTGCCCACCACCATCCTCATCCCTTGTCGACATCCTCTCATGGTACCCTAACACCTTAACCCTTTTTCCCTCCCATGATACCACATCTTCTCCATAACCCCACCCCTCTCCCCTACCCACCTCCACCTCTCACCACACAAACTCATCTTCCTACTCCATTAAACTTCACCAACCATTGCTCCACCAAGGACCTCTCTACCCATCACCATCCCCACCCATAAACAAGTCCCCACCCACAAGTTCCTCAGAGCTACCATCTCTTTCCCTTGCCCCCACCTTAACCTCTTCTCCCATACCTCCTTCCCCTGCACCACAATCTTCTCCTCTTGAGGAAGAGAACTCCAGGCTCCATAGGGATTTTTGTTGGTGCCAAACAAAACCAAAGTGCTACCACCACTCTCAAAGGCTGGTTGGGAGGATCCACTCAATATCTGCACTTTCAATGAGATCCTCGACACACTCACGAAGGAGATTCTATTTGTCAATAGGAAGCCCAACAACACCAACAAGTTGATCTCAGGCTTATGTGATCCTATCTCTTAAGCGTCAATATGAATATGCCCGATGAAGCCAAAGTACCCACAACCAAGGCGTAGAGCTCAAGGGATACCACACACCCAATGAAGCCAAAGTACCCACAACAATACCAATAAGATAGATCTCAAGCTTATGTGATCCTATCTCTTAAGGGTCAATAGGAATACCTACTCACATGGATATATCTAGATTTGACCAAGAGAGCGGGATACCATAGGTCCGATGAAGCCAAAGTACCTATATGACCAAGGCAGAGCTCAAGGGATAGTCCCGGTGGAGGAAGCCATGGCTTTATCATCAGAAGAAGTATTAGAAGGTTTACTGTATGCAGATCAAGGTAACTCTGGTACCTTATCGATGGAGTTGGGAAGAGTTTTGGAAAGTCCTCAAGGCAACAAATCACAGAGAAATGGATGCTTCAAGTCATGGACCACTTCATAATGGAGTACAAGGAGGCCCCAAATCCTGCCATTGTGGCCACTCGCGTACCATAATTAACCCATCTTTAATGAGGAAAGCCCTAACAAGGACTTTGTTTTCCAAGTCACTGAAACGTTAATGCATCCGTTGATGCATCTCTTCAAAACGTTAATGCATCTCTTCAAAACCTTTATGCATCTACTCTCCTAAACCGTCCATATTCACAGCTAGTTGTTGGATTTGCTGAGCTACGTCCAACGCTGGTAGATTCTCCAAGAGAGTGATTTCGTGTGTAATCGTCTCTACACTTTCCACAATAGTGTTGCCAGCCTCGACTATTGTGCCCCAATTGGGAAGCCCCCTCCTTCTCCCTCTCCCTTCTCTTCCTCTTTGCCCTTGCATGTCCAAGGTTAAAACCTGTTACATGCATCCATCCAAAGCACGAAACATAGTGAGAACCATATTGCATGCATATGTCATAAGCCCTCACTACTTGTTACTCAACTCAGGAGTTAAATACAAATGAAACCGAAAAAGTTAACGTGCATCCTATTCAAAATTTAGGCATAAATTTTGAATACAAAGCTTGGTATTACATCAAACATGGAAATAAAACTTATATAAAAAATACACCATTAGAAAAGAGCATACATCATGTTCAAGATTCATAACTACAGACCTAAAAACCCCTCTTTTATTAAAAAAAACTCCAAGCATTACATCAGGACATAGTATCAACACATACATTGCTACAATAAATTACAGCCTAGTACATCTATGTACACCTCCGCATGTTAATACACCAACACATATTACTGCATGCCAAAACATGGCCTTGGATTATTAGTTAATGTCACTCATACAAGCCACTAAAGTACATGATAGCGCCACCTCATTTGCATAGAGATAACTAAATAAAAATTACAGTATTCAGCAACTTATATGATCCAAAAAAAAAACAAACATGTATAAATACCAGCTTATACATTAGAAATTATCTGCAGCAACCACACAACTGTAATAACAATGAGAAAAGCAGAAGAAAAAGCTACCATTACAGTAACACGCACACATCAATATATATAAAAACAAATCGATCTATGTACACATCAGCATATCAAGAATACACATTAGCCCATACACTTGTTCATATAGGAGCATCTATACCTAGACATACAACAACTCATAAAGGTGCCAAAATACACTAGATATCTATCTGGCAAACCTAGATTCAAATGCCTACAATGATTTAGTAGTGTTTTTATTCCATTAGATGCTTGGTAAATGCAAATAACCAGCAACTACGTGAATGATTAGGGGTAGAAGCAGAGATAGCAACCAAGTACATGAACCATTACTTGCCTATAGTTTTAGTTCATGATCATGCACCAAAGAAGAATCATACCAGCGACAACTGAATTCATATATAAATACAATAGAAATGTAGATATGCAAAAAGTTTAAAGCAAGTGCATGAAAGCTATAAAGATCATTGTGCTCTACTACATACGCAACAAAGCCAAGGGAGAGAGAAAAAGATGAAGGGAGGCTGAATAGAAATGTGAAAATTCGTATGAATGCATCACTTTATATTCCAAGCAGTTGGAACAAGGGATGACTACCACTAAGACCTAGAATGATGGATTCATACGAATTTTTTTAAAGATTTTGTTGTAAATTAAGACCTAGTGAAACCGGCCTCTGATAAAGAACCAGAGTGCGGTAAGAGCTAACACCCGTCCACTTGTAGTCTAGATGAAAAAACCAAACACAGATTGGAGCTAGAGTGCCCAAATCTGAATACACAACGACACCTGTTGGCCCCAAAGCTTGGCGCCCCTTGCGGTATTTCTTTATTCCATTAAAATAATATGTATGGCTGAGTACAACATAAAAACCAGCCAAGAGTTTACACCTGTAGTCCAATCTGACTGCCCACAAATCCTTCTCAGCACAGAGGATCTATGCACACAGATCTGTGTCTTCAAACAACACACTGTGCCTCCCTCTGATCAGCCAAGTTCACAAAGCAGGCCAGCCATGGGCATACATCTGGCATAACTCATAAGCATGATACATATTCTCAGCTCAACATACATGTGCTGTTCAATCCCTGTCTTAATCTCTTGTCAATCTGCTATTCTCCTCCTCTCACAAGGAGCCAGATAATACATACCTGTAGCAGACATCAAGCAATAGAAAGAGAGATGGATGAACAGAGTCAAGGCTTACCAAGTTCAGCTCGTGAAACAACTCTGGAGGAAGCAACAGCACCAAATTATGCCTGCAGGCACTTGAACCCACATTCCTGCTTCACACGTGTGCTTGCACTTGCCTGTATCTTCCTCCTGATGCTCACTCCTATGCTGTCCTTGAAAATACAGATCTGAAAATCAGCACTGTACTTGATTGTACCGCCTCGGGATGCGTGCCAGGCGTTGTACTTGCAAAAACAGCCTGCTGTCCACTTCTGTACCAGCCTGAATCAGCCTGCACAAGTCTGTCCAGCACCTGTGAACTCTTCTGCAGCAACTGTACCTTCTGTACCTGGCTGCCCGTACACTGTACGGCAGCCGTACAGTGTGTACTTGCTGGAAAACACAATACACAGCCTGAACAGAGCTTCTGCGCAGCCACCAGCAGCAGCTCTGTGCGCCGCCAGCAACAGAGGAGAGAGAGAGAGAGAGAGAGAGTGTCCTGCTCTGGCCGTACAGTGCTGTACGGCTGGATCCACTCTGAAAAACAGCAGCCAAACTGTTGTACAGCAGTCGCCTCCTCCTCCTTCAGCTTTTCCACGCTAGGAAAACACAAGCGCATGAGAGAAGCTCCACTTTTGCTACACGACTCCCCAAAAAGGGAGGAGAGAGAGAGAAGAGAGAGAAAACCTCCTTCCCAATTTAATCCCTAGGGCCCCAACTTAATAAGTTCCCTAGGGCCACTAAGGCCTAGGGGCAAAACTTCAATAAACATTAAAAGTTAATGTTTTAATGTTCCCCCTTCACACCTAGGGTTGTCCACACATCTTTAAACACTGTCCGGGCACCCCCCATGTGAATCATAAAATATTCTGACTCTGCAACCACCATGCACACACTTGTCCTGCTCCATTTTCACAGGGCCATGACATACCCCCCTCTTGAAAGATGGCAAGCGTCCTCGATTGCATTCTGGTGATGCATCAAAATATCCAAAGTGAAATATACAATATGGCAAGATCAGCGTCCCAATCTCTCTGAGCCATACACATGTATCATCATTCACTGCAAAGCAATGGCATAGTAATAGTCCAAGTTGTATACCACTGTGAACCATACATATCCACAAAAATCTCCATGTGACTAGTACACATATATCATAGAAGTCCCATAAACAGATGTACTGTCAGCCTCAGTACCTTCGGGTGAGATAAAAACTGCACCAAGCGACCTCTAGATGTCATCTGAGCCTGTCTGTATCAAGGGAGTGGAGGTGCTACCCCCCTCTTGAGCATCAGGTAATGCTCCAGACCCATGCTCTGCTGAACCTGAATGAGCCACAATAAGAGTCGGCTCTAACTCAAAGGCATCGAGATAAAGCTGCAAAACCTGAGGTGAATCTGTTAAGTCACCTTCCTCCATCCACTTCGCATCCATCGGTGAATAGTTCTTGAACTTCACAAGATAGCGACGGGAAACTTTACCTCGTACCTTCCTTTCTTTATGTGCCAGTATCTGCTCTGGAATCAGAACCTCATCAAGTTCCTCAACTTCCGGCTGAGCCTCATCTGATACATCCTCAGGCACATCCCCACGGAAAGGTCTAAGAAGACTCACGTGAAAAGCATTGTGAATCCTCCAGTGATCTGGTAACTTCAAACGATAGGTTACCTCACCAATCTTTTCCAAAACCTGAAAAGGCCCATAATATCGCATACTCAACTTAGGGAATAAGCGCTCTTTACCCTTCATCTTCTTGAGTCTAGCCTTTTCAAAACGCAAAAGAACCCAATCACCCAATGCAAACTGTAAATCACGTCTGTGACGGTCTGCGGCTTTCTTTTGCTTCTGCTGAGTTTTCTGGAGGGCCAACTTAACTCTCCGATAAGCTTCATCCAAGCTCTCCACATACTGATCAGCCTCAAAAATCTTATCCTTTGTATGCAAAATGGGTGGAACCTTCTTCCCTCCTTCTACAATCTCAAAAGGCGCCTTGCCTGTCGAGCTATGTACAGTGTTGTTATATGCAAACTCCACTAAAGGAAGATACTTTTCCCATTGTTGCTTGTGCTCTGACACATAACACTTTAGAAGATCCAACACTGTAGAGTTAGCTTCTTCTGACTGACCATCTGTCTGTGGATGAAATGACGATGAAAACTTGAGAGTGGTACCCATGTTGTCAAACAACCCTCTCCAAAACAAACTCGTCATCCGTGGATCACGATCACTAATGATAGACGTAGGCAAGCCATGATACTTGAAGATGTTCGCCATGAACAACTTCACCATATGATCCACTTTAATTGTCTTCCGCACGGGAATGAAATGAGCCTGCTTACTGAACCTGCATATGATAGTCCAGATGCCATCATTTCCCGTTTGTGTCCGTGGAAGATCAAATACAAAATCCATGGCAATGCTCTCCCAAGGTCTATCCGGAATAGGTAAAGGCTGTAATAACCCTGGTGTCTTCTGACGGTCAAACTTTACCTTCTGACATACGATGCATTGCCTCACAAAGGCATCAACATCTCTTCTCAAGGTTGGCCAATAAAAGAAAGTCTCCACTGCTTTGACCGTGGCGTCAATACCTCTATGACCTGCATACGGTGGAGCATGACTTTCAATCATAACCTTGAGGCGCAATGGCCTGGTAACACACAGTCTGCCATGCATCAATAAAAACCCATCTCTGAGAGTGTAATGCTCATGCCGCTGACCCTCAGACATCTGATCATACAACCTTTCAAAATCCTCATCATGGGCATACTGCTCTTTCATTTCATCAAGCTCATGATGATAAGCAAGTGAAACTGCAGAGACCTGTGGCTTGCGTGACAAAGCATCTGCCACTACATTCTTTTTGCCTTCCACATGCACAATCTGGAAGTGAAACATTGACAAAAAGTTTGCCCAACGCATATGCTTCTCTGAAAGCTTAGTCTGCGTGAGGAAGTAACGCAAGGTTTGATGATCTGTCTGTACAGTGAAATCAGCCCCAAGCAAGTAGTGTTTCCATGTAGAAAGAGCGTGAATTACAGCCAACATCTCTTTCTCATACACCTGTAAATGCTTCTCGGCATCTTGCAAAACTCTACTCTCATAGGCTATCACATGTCCCTCTTGCATGAGAACTGCACCAATGCTACTTCCACATGCATCACACTGGACAACAAAAGCCTTTCGGAGGTCCGGTAACACCAATACTGGGTCCGAAGTAAGCTTTTCTTTGAGCTTTTTGAATGCTGTAATTTCCCGATCAGCCCATCTAAACGGAGTTGCTTTCTTCGTCAAAGCATGAAGAGGTGAAGCAATTTCAGCAAAGTGCCGTATGTAACGCCTGTAATAGGAACACAATCCTAGAAAGCTGCGTACATCATGCACGGTCCTCAAAGCTGGCCAATTAAGTATTGCTTCCACCTTTGCTGGATCCATACGGACTCCATGACCAGACACAATATGCCCCAAGAAATGTATATCCTGCAAGAAAAACTCACTCTTCTTGCCATTAACCACCAATCTATGGTTTCTGAGTTCTGCAAACACAATGGCCAAATGCCTTCTATGCTCTTCCTCAGTTTGTGAATGCACAATCATATCATCAAAGAATGTGCCCACAAACTCTCTATGAGGCCTGAAAATCCTGTCCATCATTCTGTTAAATGTGGCAGGCGCATTCGTTAAACCAAAGGGCATAACCAAGAACTCATACAACCCAAACGTGGTTCGGAATGCTGTCTTATGCACATCCTCGGGTCTAATGCGTATCTGATGATACCCGCTTTTCAAGTCAATACGACTAAAAACTGTGGAGCCCTGTAAGCGGTCCAAGATGTCATCGATCCTCGGTATGGGGAATCGATTCTTGATGGTATTCTTATTCAGCGCCCTGTAATCTATACACATGCGCCATGAACCATCCTTCTTCTGCACTAAGAGTACAGGTGAGCAAAAGGGTGATGAGCTAGGCTGTATCAACCCCTTATTCAATAGCTCCTGCACCTGACTCATAATCTCTTCTTGTTGGGCTGCACTAACACGATACGGCGGTCTATTCGGTGGAGTACTACCAGGAATCAGATCTATGGCATGATCTTCTGGCCTCTCAGGAGGTAATTCTCCTGGCAATGACTCGGAAAAACAGTCTTGAAACTCACTTAAGAAATCAGCCCTGTCCTTATCTAACATTGACAAATTAGACTTAGACTCATCATCATGTGCATCCTTTACATAAATCAAGTACGCAGAAAGATGCTTTTTCATTACTGATGAAATCGCCGAAGCGGATACAATAGGAACAGATTCCCCTTTGAGTTTTACATCCAATACATGCTCTTTCCCTCTATGAGTCAGAGTAATTTTCCTATTGTAAGTATCCACCACCGCATGTACCCTGTGGCACCATGGCATCCCCAACAAAACATCACAGCCATCCAAAGGCATGATGAAGAACTCCTCGCTGTCCACATAACCCTGCAAATGAAGCCGAAGCTTCCCAATAATAGGAGTAACGGGTTCTGCATACCCTGGACAAGCCATATTTGCCTCATGTAACGGCCCCATCTCCTCTGCGCGAATCCCCAATCGGCCAGCCAAATCCGGTGAAATGAAGTTGGCTCTAGCACCTGTGTCAAAGAAGATCAAAGCATTCTGATCTCTCACTTTGCCCCATGCCCTGCACAACTCTGTAGCTTCACCACTTAGCTGCTCACCCACAAGATCAGGAACTAAGCCTGCAGAAGGCTTTTGTTTCTTTGGCTTGGGCTCTCCTTTATTGTCAGGGTCCTTCTTGGACGTTCTCTTGGGACAATTGAATGACATATGCCCCTCTTCAGTACAGTAAAAACACTTTTGAGCATCTCTCAAAGCCTGTCTTTCCTCAGAAGTCCTTTTGGGCATTGGCAACTTCTTAT
This sequence comes from Cibotium barometz, assembly GCF_041138505.1. Taxonomy (NCBI): domain Eukaryota; kingdom Viridiplantae; phylum Streptophyta; class Polypodiopsida; order Cyatheales; family Cibotiaceae; genus Cibotium; species Cibotium barometz. Next base: position 46,451,968 of record NC_141094.1, read on the forward strand.
ACTTTGTCTCTGTAGACCCTTTAGCATCACGAGAAGCATGCCCAAATTTTTCAGCTTTCTTGCCCAATTTCTTACTGCCTTTAAATCCAGATGAACCACCTGTGAGTAACGCATTAGCTGTCATAGCATTTTCAATCATCTGTGACATGTTCGTTACTCTCGTCTTTATACAGTAATCGCGTACCTCCTTGGGCAGCCCACAACAATACTTCTCTACCTGCTCAGATAATGGCACGGCACGATAAGAAGTCACTGGGAGTAGAGCTTCCCAAAACTTCTTGTTATAATCCTCCAAACTATCACACTTTGAAGCATCCAGCTTGTGCCATGCTGTCATAACATCCACCTCAAATGTAGATGTGAGCCATACAGAAGAGAAAACCTGTTTGAATTGGACCCATGTGGTGGGTGCTATGCCCTGCAAAAGAAGAGTAGACCACCACTGCAAAGCATTGCCCTTGAGAAAAGTGGCAGCTTTCCTCACCTTAGAAGACTCTGTATAATTCCCACCAGAAAAAGCAGCATCAAACTGCTGTAAAAAGGTAAGTGCCTTCAATTTATCCTTGGCCCCACTGAAAGTGTCAAACTTCACTGCAGCTCCCCCTTCCTTGTAATCCTTCGCCTTTCCCATAGGCGTTAGATTATCATATGGAAGTGGTTTCGTGAGATTGCTGCCCCCAACATTCATACCCATCATTGGGTCAACATTTCCCATTCCAACACCAGGCATACCATACATCCCAGCCATGTTTCCATACATTCCATGCTGCATACCTGGCTGCATGCCACCAAACATATTGCCTTGCATTCCAGGTTGCATGCTTCCAAACACATTTCCTTGCATACCGGACTGCATACCACCATACATATTCCCTTGCATGCCAGGCTGAAAATTGGCTCCAAAAGGCCCATACATACCCATGCCTCCCTGAGGATAACCCCCAGTCATGGATTGAAACACTGAGCCACCACCAAAGTACCCTGGATGCATGTTCTGCTGAGGAATAGGTGGCTGTCCATAGAAGGAACTCTGTGGGTTTGCACCAAAAGCATGCTGCATGTTCGGAAACTGTGCAGGAGATGGATCCTGTGGAGTGGTACCACTATGACCATGAGAAAGATTCTTCGAACGAACCTTCTTCTTCTTTTTCTGGGGCTCTGTGCGGGGCTCTGAGCGAGATCTCAAAAATTCAGCAAATCTCTCACTCTGTGTGAGCTGCATAAAAGTATCCATAACACTAGCCAAGCGATCTTTGAACCGAGCATCATCATCCTCTTTACCATGCACATCTTCTGGCTGTGTTACATCCTCATAAGGCTCAACATCTGCAGCCTGTTCTCCTGCAAAAATATCCTCAGATACATCTCTTTCAGGAGAAGACTCTTGCTCTTCTTCTTCTTGATAGAAGTACTCTTCCTCTGTATCAGACATGATTGCTGAATTTTCAGCGATGGCTTTCTCCAAAGCAACCACGAGCTCACCCCCTTCAGAAAGTTGATGATTGGTCCCGGCAACGGAACCTTGAAACCGGCCTCTGATAAAGAACCAGAGTGCGGTAAGAGCTAACACCCGTCCACTTGTAGTCTAGATGAAAAAACCAAACACAGATTGGAGCTAGAGTGCCCAAATCTGAATACACAACGACACCTGTTGGCCCCAAAGCTTGGCGCCCCTTGCGGTATTTCTTTATTCCATTAAAATAATATGTATGGCTGAGTACAACATAAAAACCAGCCAAGAGTTTACACCTGTAGTCCAATCTGACTGCCCACAAATCCTTCTCAGCACAGAGGATCTATGCACACAGATCTGTGTCTTCAAACAACACACTGTGCCTCCCTCTGATCAGCCAAGTTCACAAAGCAGGCCAGCCATGGGCATACATCTGGCATAACTCATAAGCATGATACATATTCTCAGCTCAACATACATGTGCTGTTCAATCCCTGTCTTAATCTCTTGTCAATCTGCTATTCTCCTCCTCTCACAAGGAGCCAGATAATACATACCTGTAGCAGACATCAAGCAATAGAAAGAGAGATGGATGAACAGAGTCAAGGCTTACCAAGTTCAGCTCGTGAAACAACTCTGGAGGAAGCAACAGCACCAAATTATGCCTGCAGGCACTTGAACCCACATTCCTGCTTCACACGTGTGCTTGCACTTGCCTGTATCTTCCTCCTGATGCTCACTCCTATGCTGTCCTTGAAAATACAGATCTGAAAATCAGCACTGTACTTGATTGTACCGCCTCGGGATGCGTGCCAGGCGTTGTACTTGCAAAAACAGCCTGCTGTCCACTTCTGTACCAGCCTGAATCAGCCTGCACAAGTCTGTCCAGCACCTGTGAACTCTTCTGCAGCAACTGTACCTTCTGTACCTGGCTGCCCGTACACTGTACGGCAGCCGTACAGTGTGTACTTGCTGGAAAACACAATACACAGCCTGAACAGAGCTTCTGCGCAGCCACCAGCAGCAGCTCTGTGCGCCGCCAGCAACAGAGGAGAGAGAGAGAGAGAGAGAGAGTGTCCTGCTCTGGCCGTACAGTGCTGTACGGCTGGATCCACTCTGAAAAACAGCAGCCAAACTGTTGTACAGCAGTCGCCTCCTCCTCCTTCAGCTTTTCCACGCTAGGAAAACACAAGCGCATGAGAGAAGCTCCACTTTTGCTACACGACTCCCCAAAAAGGGAGGAGAGAGAGAGAAGAGAGAGAAAACCTCCTTCCCAATTTAATCCCTAGGGCCCCAACTTAATAAGTTCCCTAGGGCCACTAAGGCCTAGGGGCAAAACTTCAATAAACATTAAAAGTTAATGTTTTAATGTTCCCCCTTCACACCTAGGGTTGTCCACACATCTTTAAACACTGTCCGGGCACCCCCCATGTGAATCATAAAATATTCTGACTCTGCAACCACCATGCACACACTTGTCCTGCTCCATTTTCACAGGGCCATGACACCTAGAATGATGGATTCTGTTCTTGAGACATAAAGACATGATGTGTATAGCTTTAAAAGATGTTTTGAAGCTACCTTATTAGTTTTCTCTAGATTAAGCTCCATTTGGGAGCTTTGAGCTTTTGAAGTGTACACAAGGACAAAAAAACGACTTTTTGAAAAGCATGGCTAGCTATCAATTTAAAAAAAGTAGGTTTGCAAATGGAAAAATACCTATTTCAGAGAGTCTCTCTCTCAAAAATGCAAAGTTCACATACATTTGATTCAATACGATTCTAAAGGTCGATTTTTTATTAAGATTGTGAATGAGACTCTTGAGATGTAGAATTTCAAGTGTGATTGTGACACTCTCACAAGCATTTATAGATGAGATAATTTTATTTTATTTTTAAAGAGTAATATATTCCATTCAAAACAACTTATACAGGAGGTGGGAGAGTAAGGACTCTATCCCTGGCCTCATCCACATTAATAAAGAGCCATGGGGGAAGTTTATGAAGCCAGATTGTAGAGCCCACATGTGTTGAAGAGGCTATTGGAAATGAACCATGGGAGAAAGCTATGGATTAAGCTATCTAGACCTCATCCTTTTGCTAGCCCTTAGCCTCCTCGACAAAGTCCTACTAATCCCCACACACTAAACCCTAACCCTAACACTAATTTCAATGTTTTGTGCCATGAAAGATTGCAAACAAGACTTAAAGTTGATCTAGAATAGATTATAGTATACAAAATTCACAATGTCAACTTGGGCATTTTAGGATTTAGTCTCCCTTACGGATTGATTATATGATCATGGGTTGCCTTTGTCAACTTAAATAAGAAATCCTAGCATGAGGAGAAATTTGATTAACATGCTTGGTACATCCCTCGTCAACTCCATAATTGATGCTCTTGGAGATTCTCAAGGCAATGCTTAATTGACCATGCATGAATAGTGAGATTCTATTGCAATCCATCTACAATCACCTTTGCATTGAGTCTTGCACATTTCTTTTTTTTATTGGAGTCGTGTGCACACTTACAATGTGATGTTTTCCATCATCTTATGCATGGAACACCTTCACTCATGGGATTTTTATAGGCTTGACATCTCTAAATGGAGTAATCTTCATGCAAATGTTCAATGAATTCCCACTAGGGCTAGCTAACTTCCTTTGTTTGTATCTTGTATCTTGAGATACTAATGAAGGCTTAGAGGTTGATTCAACCAAGGTGCCTATAACTACGACTACAAACCAAAAATTCATTTTTTACAAAACCCCTAGACTAGAATCTAAACTACTATTCAAAACTAGTAAAGCTCTAATGCAATTGAAGAATTAAGAAGGAAATGGAGTAAAATCCATATATTCCTTGGACCTCACTAAATGATTCATGAATCACCTAATCCCCAATGGAGCCAATGTAAGACCACAACTAGTAAACAGTAAGCCCTTGGTCATGACAGGTTCAAAAAACAAAAACATGCCGATTCTCCTAGAGTCTTTTGTGGAATCACTTAAGCCCCAATACAACCAAGCCTAAGCTAAAAACACAAAGGAGCTTGTAATCCCTTCAGTCAAGGCTGGAGGATGCAAAGTCCACACTCTAATGTCAAATCTCTTATTTAAAATTTCTCAAGATCTAGGGAAAAGAGCTCACAATCCCAAGAAAAGACACATTGTTGTGTTTTCGTTACAGTCACAAGAGTTGTACAACACACACACACACACGTGTGCGTGTGTGTGTTGTACAGTTCTATGATCATGTGCACATGCATGTGCATGTGCGGGTGTGTGTGTGTGTGTGTGTGTTGTACAGTTCTCGATCATAGGAAAAGCACAATAACATGTCTCTTTTCGTGGGATTAAGAGGTCTTTAGCCTGGGTTTGGGAAATTTTGAGAAAGAGATTACCAAAATATATTTTATTGACAATATAATGGCATATAAAGATGCTATTTCACTTATACAATCAATAAATAGGTTTTTATCGATGTCCCACTAATCTTGGTAAAGACTATCTGCAACATAGACCAATGGAGCAACAGAGATACCAAAGGCCGGAAAGATGCAAAATTTGTGGAGGTGATCATCCCACCACACAATGTCCTCAGAAACCGGAACCACAAACTCTACCAGCTCCAAGAACGAACAAGTGGTGTGACTTCGAGCAGAAGTGGTGTGACTTTGAGCAGAAGTGGACAAACCACGACACAAGTGAATGCTACCATCGGATAAGGTATCTAAGGGAGCAAGGAATGTACCAGAACTTGGGTGGTGCACAACAATACCAAAGAGCAGGAAACCATCCAAGAGTAGAAAGGGCTCAGCTTGTCTTGGAAAATCAACCTCCTTTTCCAGGTGCTGCAACCGTAAGGCTAGTACAACCAAATGAACCGGTTTATGAGGGAGCATTAATGCCCGTCACAAACTACTATGAAGAAGGCATGGACACAGTTCCAGAGCCAGTACAACCTTATGCTTCAGTAGCCATGCTTCAGTAGCCAGTAGCTCTAATATCAATTCTGAAAGATCATATTAAATGGATCACAACACGCTTTGGTTCATAGCGAATGGAATGGTTAGACCACAAGGACCACCACCAAGATCTTATCCACCAAGGGATTATCCGCCTCAGGCAACTCCTAAGGGACCATGCTATAAGTGTGGGAAAGATCATTGGGTCAGAGGTTGTCCACATAAGAATGAGGAAGTTCCACAACGAGATGGTAAAAAGCCAGTGATACCATACCTGGCTAGATTGTGTCGACTGTGGAGTTAAGCATCTAGTGAAAGATTATCCGGCAAACCCAGAAGTCAAGGGCAAGGCTACTCTTAACTATGTTGAGGTACTGCCATCCACAAGTTTGTCAAGTTCATCAAAGTCTGAGCATGTTGTGCCATTGAAAGTTATAACCCGTGCACAAGCTCTAGCCAAGGAAAAGGATCCTGAGAATGCGGATAAAGAAAAAAGTGATGTGCCTAGCGAGGGTAGCAAACAAACCACGCGGAGCTGGAAAGCCAAAAGAGCTAGGAGAGCAGCCGCTAAGCTAAAACAAAAGGAAAAGGAGCAAGCTGCTCCAACAAAAATTAAAGAAAGCTGCTCCAACAAAAATTTTTGTTGGAGCAAGCTGGTCCAACAAAAATTAAAGAAACACAAAATGAGAACCAAGGAAAAGAAAAATTAGCTCATGGGGAGCCAAAAGAACCTAAACCTCCAGAAGAAGAAAAGGAAAAGAGTTCAGGAGGGTCAGTTCTAGCGGATAAACACTTTAAACAATTAGAGGGCTTATTAAAAGCCTACGAAGCTAGACTAAAACCCTTGGAAGCCCTAGAGGAAAGATGGAGAACATACCCTGATCCAATGCAAGAAACTAGGCAACTAGAGATGTACAGGAAGGTCATAGAAGCCACACAAGCTCTAGCGGATCAGTTGAAACCAAAATCGACAAAAGAGCTAAATGAAACAAATGAGACAAAAAAGCCGGTATTGGACATGGGATTGCCCACGATACCTGAAGAACTAGAAAACGAAACGGGTGACATAGTTGAGGGTTATAGGTTTTACAAGTCATCATTGTAGATTGCAGATATTGGGTATTGTTGTTTCGTTGGCTAGAGTCAAATTTGTGGCTTAGGTTTGAGTCATTGGCACAGTGGTTCTCGAAAGACACAAAGTTTGATACATTTATGCATTGTTACAGCACCTGCTAGTGAGCTTGTTACATGTATTTGGACATTGCGCTTACCTGGCTTGTGGTTTGCCCTATGTATGAAATTGTGGAATGTATCTTTGTTACAAAGATGAATTGCAACTTTTGTGAGGGTCGAGTTGAGGTTTGATTGAGCTAGGAGATACTTTTGTGAGCCTTGGGTTTAGTGGGAGTGTTTAGAGGCCACCCCATTCTCCCCCCCCATAAAATTGGTGCCCCCATTGAGGAGCCTTTCAAGCACCTTCAATTTTTTGTGCTAAATGAATCAAGATCAAGGAGAAAGAGTGATACATCGCTTTCACTTTACTTGTTCTATTAGAATAAATGTGCATGTAGATAGGAAAATTGTCTATCAACAAAGGATTGTTTTTATGTTTGGTGTTGACAAATTAGGAGAAATTCTTGCATCCCCAGACCCTATCATCTTACCTATGATTCACTATGAAAGCTCATTTGATGTGCATGTTTTTATTCTTTTATAGTGTATGCATGTAGCATGTGCAATTTATACTTGTAGATGTCTTTAAATCAAGATCAAATAGTTGCACCATTAACACCCATTGCTAGGCAAGATGTTCGCATTATTGTAAGTACTAAGTTTAGATTTCAAAGAACAATTTTACGTATGTTTGGACCAACACGCCTCGCAGCCATAAATGCGTATGTGGATCCTTTTATACTTCCTATAATAAGGTACGACATAAGCTTTGACATCTATATCTTTGTACTCTTTTAGAATTAATTTTAAGTGTGTGTTATTATCCATCTTTGTAAGCTTGTTTTACTAGAATGGCGGGAGCTTTCCCAACCTTTCATGGTTACCAAGGTGAGAGTGCAAGGGAGTTCTCAGATAACCTTGAAATGGCACACCTCATTTCGGGGCATGATCAAGAAGAGGTTAAGCTAAGGGCATTTCCCTTGGTTCTAAAGGGTGAAGCCCGCACGTGGTATGAAGGACTTAATGCACAAACAAGGGGAACCTATGCCATGCCCCACAAGTACAAGATCTAAAGTGCAAGTGCACAAACAGAACCCACGTTGCACATTGTGCAAGTGCACAATGTGTGCAAGTGCACACTAGCATTATGCACTCTCTTACTTGTACCCTTACATAACACACATCAAAAAGTACACTTTGCTTTTGCCCATAGACTAGGTACACTATCCATATCTCACCATGCAAGTGAAGCAATCCCTTCATGCATGAGATCGAGCACCACAATCTTGTCAGGCTCTAGCGCAGCTTCTAGGGTATCAACTCAAGATAGTAGTACACAACCTACTAAGCCTTTAAGTGTCATCAGTGAAAGCTACTCTTTAGAGAGTGAGTCTTCAAAGGCAAGTGAAAGCAAAGCCCCTAACTTGATGGATGCTCCAATCACTCCGAATATGCTCACAAATAGTTTGAATGAAGATGCGAGCCAGAGTGCACATCTCTTCATCATCATCAATATAAGACTTGTCTTTGTGCGAGAAAACTCTCAAGGTGCAAAACTCTATTATGCATTTCCCTTGGTTCTAAAGGGTGAAGCCCGTACGTGGTATGAAGGACTTAATGCACAAACAAGGGGAACCTATGGTAACCTTGTTTTAGCTTTCAAGACTAAGTATGGAGGTAGTCAAACCCCTGAGAAATTGTGGCGTCAATTGTTAGAGCATAAACAAATGAATCTAAATGACCTTTCAAATTATGAAATTAAGTTCAAAAACCTATGGGAGCAATGGTCGGAATCATTTCAAGATAATGGAATCGCTCCAGACTTCTTGAAGAAGGAGAGATTTATAGCGGGTCTACTTCCTGAATTTCGTGAAAAAGTAGAGGCAAGGTATCCACATACTTTTAATGAGGCATCGCAAATTGCCACACAAAAGTTTCAAAAATTAAACTATAAGGTAAAACAATTTAGAGATGGAAGAGAAAAGATTATAATGGATGCGTCTCAGTTAGCTAAGGACAATGTTGTTGGGACTAAATGTAGCTTAAAATTTCTCAACGGTCACTTTGACAATCAAGAAAAGAAAGTAGTCTCACTGGCACAAACCAATGTAACTACATCGGCACCATTGTGTACCTATATCACACCAGTGTACCTATATCAGCACAAACTAGTGTACCTATATAGGCACCTATGTCGGCACCATCATGTAATCACTTCTTTCTTTAAAAAATAGTTAGAAAGGTTAGGATAGGACCTGTGCGCGGTCCGAGTCTGGATTTGCCTCGCTTACAAGATTCATCCCACCAAGAGAACTGGCCTTGTAGACCCCATAAAGAACCCTCTGATCAATGTCAAACAAAAATAGCTTTAATTCCTTTCTTGGCTCGCTCAATGACATCTTTCCTGGTCTCAGGGAACCCAAACACATGATACTTGAAGTAGTCTTTCTTGGTCGCACTGTTGCACATGAAATGAGACCGGCAAAGTCCACAGCCTCTTTATCTCTGCCCTTCTTGCTAGCATCACCCCTTTTGCGCATAAGAAGGGGCTTCTTACCTCTTATACCTCTTTTCCCCTTCTCCTTAGCTGCCTGTGATTTAGCTCCACTATCTTGTACATGTGTCTGTAGTTCTACAAGTTCCTTTGCAGCACCCTTGGATGTATCAGCAACCTCTTGCTCTCCCTTCATGTCTGCAGCTTGTGCCTCTGGCCTTGCTTTTGCACCTCCACGCTTGAATTTCCTTCCATGTGCCATGATAGCAGCTACCTATGGCACAAAGGTATCTGCGATTATCTAACAAGCTCTCTAGACAGGTGGCAATGAGGCACACCCAAGCTACAAAATAAGAAAAATATCTAAGAGCAGCCAAGTGTGTGCTCTCGACGGGTGCCACCGAGGCACACCCCACAACAGAATGTGCAGAAATCTAAGACAGGGCAGCTTGATCTGAGGAGAAATGGGAGAACCTAGGCATCTCCAGGATGTGCGATAGGCAGATCTACAGGTCATAGCATTCAAGCCGTGAATATGAAAGGCAAGGTCTACAAGCTACCGTAGCAAGATCAGACACAATTTCTCCATACACGAGCACTTACCACAAGCATAACGCAAACCTTGACAGAAGAACAAGAAGAAAGCTGTAGAAGATGAAGGACATACCTGGAGCTCCTTAAGATTGGGAGAGAGCGAGAGAGACGAGATGTTGCTCCAGTGCCCTCCCTTTTCTGGGGTTCGCAGTGCGGTAAGATGCACCGACTCTCTTGCCCTTTATTTTGTGCCAATCTTGATAGCTTTCTCTCTCTCTCTCTCTTACCCCCGCACACGAGGGCTGTGGCGGCAGCGTTCCCGCCCAAGGCAGAAAAGACAAACTCGTTTTGAAAACACTAGCATTTTGAAATGGTGTTGGACAGAGGCAATCAATAGTAAGCCATTGAAATGGCTTTAATGGAGGCTGAAGAAGGATTTCTAGAAAGGCAAACACCTGCGATGTAGAGCTACGAAAAATTGAAAGGATTAATGTGCAGCACAAATTCTAGCAGGGGCAGCAAAGCCATCTTTTTGACAAGGAGGTGACCTTTTACAAGGCAACAAAGCCAGTTCGCCCTTACTGTTTTGACAAGGAGAAGGCTTTGTGCAATGTAGCTTCTACAAGGGGAAGCAAAGCCATTGTTTTCCTTCGGTATTTGGGAATTTTTGCCAGGCAACGAAACCAGTTTGCCCTGGACGTTTTCCAAGAGAAAAAAACCAGTTTTTTGACAGGAAGAAGACCGTGTTTTGATACCATTTTTCCCTTAGTTTTTCACAAGGAGAGGGCAACAACGCCATTCTCTTGTTAGTATTGGGGCAAGAGGAGGGCCTTTTACCAGGCAACAAAGCTATTTTTGCTTGATACTTTGACAAGGAGAGGACCTTGTGCAGGAGCAATAGAGAGCAGGATTTGAGGGAACTAACCTGCAGAGGCTTGAAACACTTGGCATCGTCTACTCGCACTGATGGGAAATGAGCCAGAGAAGGGGTAGTAGCCCCGGCTAGAAAGTGAGAGGCCTGGTATCCCACAGCAGCTCTACTCACAGAACCATCTACCTTGACTTGGCGATGGCATGGCAGACTGTTGCTAGGGCAAAGACAATGCATTGTGTGATGATCGGGGCGAAAACGTGCACACACAGACTAATGGGGATGAAAAGGTGGTTGTCTTTGGGAGTCCCAGGTTGTGGGTTCGATACCTCCCAGTCCAATTGGTACCTAGCCCTTACGGGTTGTTCCCCAAGATGTGTGCCTCTACATTACGAGGTTGGGTGTGTGCGTTGTAATTTCAAAGTTCAAGTCTTCTATCAAAAAAAAAATGGTGTTGGAGGCGTGCATTTACACCTTTCATATTTTTTATAATTAAATTAAAGACAACTCATGTGGACTTGAGAGTACTCTAAATTCTAGTTTACTGTTATGAAAAATCAACTATTTTTGTTGGCATTGGACCCTTTAGCCTCCAATGTTAGTTTTTGCATGTGCTTATTGATGGAGGTGGAGTCACAGGTACCTCCAACGCTCCAGAACCTCCAACCTCCAAAAAAACATCTACATGTGCTTACCCTATATCTCTCTTCATACTTGCACTCGTCGCTCTCTCTATTTATGCTCTCTTTCTCTCTACCTCTCTCTCTCTCTAAACCTAGTTCTTTAGGGAAAAATTAATGACTTATTGTGCACACATATTAGGGACACAAAAGGCTTAGTTACAAATTCAAGCAAGGGATGCAAGCTACCATTTGTGGATGTGACGAGTGTTGATATTTGCTTGATTTTGGTTTTGATGAGCAGGGGTGCCCATCAAAACTTATTGTTTCACTAATTTCAAATGTATTCTTTGAAGGTCATTCCATAAATTTCCCCATTCTTAACGACCAAAATGCCCAAAAATAGGTACGATATTAGGCAAAATTTATCTTTGGATGTTATAAAAAATGGTATTTTTTAGCCACAAAGCTCATCTTTAAAAAATAAAAAAATATCAAATTTTGTTTTAATGCCTTTGAGTTTCATTTTGAATTTCTCTCTTCTTTTCGTTGACACCCATATTCTTTCAAAAGTATATTTAGAATAAAGTATTTGCTCTTTTTCTCTCTCTATTCCCCTTGAGATCATGGGTATGGAATGGGTTGTGGTATACACTCGACAACCTCTCTTTGGAGGCACGTTATAAAACATAAAAAATCCAAAGAGCAAAATTATAACGAGATCGTCCATCCACCTCACACATTAATGGGTATGTCCACTTGATCACTATATTTGCACTATGGGTAATGTCCAAGCATATGAATTTAGGACTTGTATATTGAAACACAGTTGCATTGTTCTTTTATCGGCATGCTCTTGGAAAAGGGTTCAGTGTTCACTTGGGCATTTTTCCCTAGGGAGTATTTCAAGGTGAAGGAAGGGTTGACTCTTTTTATTTTGATAATGTTTTTTGGCCTGCTTTTGCAAATGGTTTGGAGGCATCATAAAGAAGGCTTGTCCCTCTATTGTCAATCACTTCTATACTTTTTGGCATGTGTTGCCAGGCCTTACTACTTAGCGTTCAATTTGAGTTTTGATCGTGTAGTAAATTTGGAAGTATTCTAGGTAAAAAATAAAGGGTGATAACTTGTTCTCTCTCTCTCTCTCATCCAATCACTATTAATCTCTCTCAATCACTCTCTCTAATAGAGATAGAGATATAAATAATTTATTTGCCTCCCTTTGCAAAAGCCATAGAGAAGTTTTGAAGGCCTTACAAACAAGAAAATTGGCAAAATTATTGCTATTAGATAGCTATAGAAAATACGAATGTATAAAAAATCGGAGTGATATTTTGAAATGTGAAAGACATGGTTACTTATGTTTTGTGTAGCATTACATGCGGTCCTTGAGTGTCATGACAACGGTCCTGTGGACACGGTTCTGCATCTCGGACAAGGTTCCGTAAACCAAAGGTTGCTCAAACCGTTATGCCGGGAGCGGGGCACAACCTAGACGCTAAGGCATAGACGGGGTTCAGGGGTCAAGAGGGAGCCAAGTGTTGGGTCAAAGGTGTTTGCATGCTTAAAGTACAAGTCTGGGATCAATAAATCAAAGAGCAGTCAGACAGGTGAGTGTGGACGCGGGCTAGGGTTTTAGTATAAAACCCAACGAGGACACTTAGGGCTCATAACTTCTTGTGCATTTGGGTGGAGAGCCGAGCTACCTTCTCCTCCAAGGCGTGGCTATGGTGCCCTTGGAGAGTCATGCGCATGATGCATACGTGACAGAGGTATCAGAGCAAGCTACGCCCAACGCAACACACATCCGCTGTGCAACATAGAACGCAGCCCTGTGCATAGGGAACAACCCCTAACACGGACCTACGTGTAGACAGACATGCGGTAGGAAGCAGCCCCTAACAGGGACCTGCGCGTAGCCAAACCCACAGGAAAAGAAAGCTGTTGCGTGTGAACAGCACCATGTGAAGTAGCCGCACATGCGCACATCAGCCAAGGCAGTCTAGGCTTATGACCAAGGCATAGACCGGCATTGACAACGGCATCGAGGCTTCGTTAGTGCCATTGGCTGCACGCGAGAAGCTCCTCTTGCATGTGGTTGTAATAAGGTGAGCACTCATCAACCAAGGGCTTGAACCTTCCACCCCAAGTTTCAAGGCCAAGTGTGCTAGCCACTTCACCTTTTCCCTTGTGTTATTCTTCTCTTCAAAAAATGCTCTACTTATTCTTTCGAGGGAGGACACAAACTACAAGGAAAGTGACCTTTTTCACCCTTCAACTTTTCTTCTTTCAATTTGTGAGGGGAGTTTTCTATGCAACAAAGTTTTGGAGTTTTTGGTGTTTTGGTGGTCGGATCTTCAATGACATACTACATGCACCACACTCTTTTACATGCATGTGGTGATTGAAGACTCGAGTCGACTTCTTCTACGATGCTTGTGCTTTCTACATCACTACAATTGGAGTTCGTTTTTCTTGAGGCGGGTTTCTTCCTCTCAAGTGTGGATTTCAACGTTTTTTGTGCATGCACACTTGAGTGCTTCGTGGGAGCATCGGTGGTCCATGTGTCTATTTTATCTTTCTTCCCTTTTTCAAGATATTTACACCATGTCCTCATCACTACACGCACTACATGTTGAGCACGGTGCGAACGCACAAGCCGCACACGATGTAGCCATGGATGAAGTTGACGTGACCGATCATGATTTCGTGGACATGGTTGAATTTGGCTTTCTCATTAGCCATACGTTGGCTCTTGAAAAAAATCTTAGTGCACTGAATGAGAATGTCACCAAGATGACTGATCTCAGCCTGAGCTTGGTCTTCATCAAGTTTGCTTGATAGTGCACACTGCAGCAGGAGTTGAAGGTACATTCTCTCTCTCTCTCTCTCTCTCTCATGGACTAACACTCTCTCATGTTTTCTTTCAACAGAGGTAATGGTGCAGTGTGTGAGAGAGAGAGAGAGTGCGCGCCGGGCAATGTGAAGTGCCTGGTGGGGATAAATGCAAGTTGCAAAAGTGCCTAGGAAATTCAATGAAGACTTCTCTAAAAAGCACTTGGGCTCATCGAAACGGCACAATAGGTTCAACACCAGATCTCTTCTAGACAGGGAGTTCTGTTAGACAGGGCAATACATATCAATTCATCTAGACGTCGGAGAATGTGACGACCAGTATGCATATGGATGTATCATCAGATACAGAGGATTATCACCAGATACAGGGAGCAACGGACCAAACACCTCACAGTTGAGGAGATCGAGACTATACTACAAAGACCTATGAGAGAGCTCATCCACCACTGACCACTATATCATCCTTCTTACCCCTCCTTAGTAGCGGCTGCCTCTATGTCACATTCACCTAAGATTTTCACTCCTAGTTCTTTTTTCCAATTTTTCAAATTTTTACTCTCTGGACAGCTGTATTATCTCACCACATTTATTGTATTGTCTTGGTCTCATAGGTCATTTTGGCCTTTTGAAGATGTTAATATTACATTTCATTTTGGCCTTTTGAAGACGTTAATATTACATTTCATTTCATTTCTTTCTCTCTCTCCCTTATGTATTCCTCTATAGGGCCCACTACTATCACACTCTCTATCTCTCTCTCTCTTTCTTTCTCTGCTCTCCAAGCATAAAATTTTGTGTGCATCTACGAGATTGAGCTCTTTAATTTTGACAAAGCTCTTTGGCTTGCCTTTATTTGCATCACTATATATATATATATATATATATATATATATATATATATATATATATATATGTATGTATATGTATATGTATGTATGTATATGTATATGTGTACACACATACACACACACACACAATAAAGTCTTCTCTTTTTGTGTACATGATTTTTGTTATGACCTTAAGAGTGGCTATCATCAGATAAGGATAGTCCCGGAAGACATCCATAAGACTGCGTTTCGCAGTACTTTTGGATTATATGAATTCCTTGTTATGCCATTTGGTCTAAGTCTTTTTTGTTGACGCTGGCATTCTTTGGCTATTTTAGCTGTGTTGGAGGCTTTGTCTTTGCTTTAATTTGTTCCTACTCAGTTGTGTTTAATGGTGAACTTGCCACCTTTTTAGTAGAGGATTCCGATAATTCTCAGACTGTCATCAAATTGTATTTTGATGAGCTTCACAAGACTTTCTCTCTCTAAAAAGTGGCCATTCTAGGGAGAGAGAGCAAAGGAAAGCTAATGTTATGCAAGTGGATATATATATATAAACACACACACACACACACACACACACACACACACACATATATATACATACATACATACATACATATATATATTACAATAGTGTTGCAAGTATTCTACAACGTACTCACTCTCAGTAGAAGACATAGTAACGCAATCTTGTAATCGAGATCGCCATGAAACTGCGCCTCCAATGAATGTGAAAACATAGCCCGAAGTGGACCTTCTTTTGTTCAAATCTCCTGCATAATCCGCATCCGCGTGTAACCACTTACACATGTTCCTTGACTTCCAAAGCAAATGCACATGTCCTTTGTACCATTCAAATATCTCATGATGACAATACACTATTGATGAAGAAATGATGATGACAATACACTATTGATGAAGAAATAGTTGATGATGATGACAATACAATTCTAATGAAGAAATCGCATTGATAAAGAAATAGCCAATGAGAACACAACATCAAGGTTACAATGGAGTGGTGATAGGAAGTTCCCCAATAGAATCACCAAAGTGTTGCCTACTTAGGAAGAAGACTTTTCCCAACCTCCCCCACATACTGCGTAGCCTCCACCTCTCACTAGCCACATGGATGCTATTTTGAGCATCCAAGCTTCTTCAAAAGTTGGCGAGTTCTTAAAAGTGGATTAACTTAATCATTTGAAGGGTAATTAGGGTGGGCATATATATATGTACATATATATATATATATATATATATATATATATATATATATATATATATATATATATATATATATATATATACATACTTACATATATATACATATATATATACACATACATATACATATATATATGTATATATATATATATATATATAGATATATATCCATTTATATATATATATACATACATATATATATATATATACCTTTGTAAGACTAGAATTTATCCAACCATACAAATTTAGATTTGTTTCAAAGGAGATCAAAATATATATATATAGATATATATCCAATCATACAAATTTAGATTTGTTTCAAAGGAGATCAAAAAATATATATATAGATATATATCCATTTATATATATATATATATACCTTTGTAAGACTAGAATTTATCCAATCATACAAATTTAGATTTGTTTCAAAGGAGATCAAAAATCCAATACAACAAAAAAAATGAAAGAGAAGAAGAAAGAAAAATAACAATAAATAAATAAAATAATAATAATTAAAAATAAGTAAATGAAGAGTTAAACAAAGTAAAATATGACTAAAGACTCCACCAAAGGGAAAGCTTTAGTGCTACAGTTTCCAGATGAGGTGAGTAGAATGACTTTCATGAGAGGAGCTTGTCAGGGGACCTAATCTATTTTGATGATGACCTTACAATAATGCAATTGGAACACAGAAGATTATGCATGCCGGAGATCAAAGTGGCACGCCAAAGTGGAAAGAAAGCTCACTATAGAGATGGTCACATTTATATAGATGGGAAGAGGGTCGAATAGCGCCACCTGGCCTATGAGACAAGGAGGAACCAACATCCGGACAAAGAAATACACATAGCAGTCTGGAACTTTAATGGAGCCCTATGGACACATCCAGGGAGACTTGAGGAGGTCATGGTGGGCCGAGATATTGTTTTACTGCTACTGACAGAGACACATGAGAGTTTGGAGAGGGGCCTACCATGAGTGGAAGGCTTCCAGTGGGAGTCAGTGCATAGGATGGTGATGAGACAGAGCACTTCTTGAGGGTTAGGAGGCATTACCGTACTTTTTCGACGAGAGATACATGAGCACATTAGAGTTGTGTCCCGAGATATAGAGGCGAGGTACATGTGGATCAGCTTGCAGTTATCAGAGTCACGGCTGGTTTATATAGCATTATGCTACTTTCCACCAAAAGGGTCCAGATTTTCTGTTGACCAGATAGAGGGACAGAACAGAGGGACACGAGGGGAAATAGAGCCACATATAGTTGGTGAGTCTCCATATGCTGCTCTATCAAAGGAGATCATATAGTATTCGACTATGGGTGAGGTTTTCCTTATGGGAGACTTCAATGCCCACACACGGAGCCGACAGTGTGAGTCCTACGACTTTGAGGATCCCATACTGTTGGATACACTGGATGCAGAGGAGATAGGGACCACCAGCAGGTGATTTACTGATGGGGGGGCTGATAGCACTGGATACAGACAGCACCTATTGGATCTCAGGGCTCGACACCATCTTGTTATTTATATAACGGGATGACCCTGGCCGGCGGATTCAGGTGGCCTTCCATGCTTCCAAATGGGAGAGGCGACAACAGCACAGTGGATTATGTGATGGGATCCCGAGAGGCAGTAGGTGGTATCCCATTTTACAGTACCACCATGTCCTATTGGAGCAGACCATACATATCACTTACATTCAGGAGCTCGCTAGAGATTCACCCACCCATCACCCGACCCCCTCGCACCATTTTCCACTTCACCCATTTTACAGTACCACCATGTCCTATTGGAGCAGACCATACATACATATCACTTACATTCAGGAGCTCGCTAGAGATTCACCCACCCATCACCCGACCCCCTCGCACCATTTTCCACTTCACCCAGGATCTAGCAGATGTGTATGATTATCACGTCCATGATGAGATTCTTACTCTAGATCCATCAGCTCCCATAGATACACTTACCTCTTGCTTTCGCATATACTACATTTAGCAGCTATTAGGAGCTTCCCATACCATATAGTGACAAGACAGCCACCCACATCTGGGAGCATACCCCAGAACCGATGGTACGATGATGAGTGTAGAGAGCTCTATCGCAGCCTCCGCACACAGAGAGCCCTTTTTGGGGAGATCACACAGAGACAGGCTCACAAGAGGATGCAGACACTCACACGTCGTAAAGCGGAGAGCATATGAGGAGGCATAGTGTTGGGATACATATCACATGCTCATGAGCAGAGATGCCACCACTGCTTGGCGGAGACTTAGGGAGCCTCGCCCTCCTACACCTATTACAGACGTACAGACATGGCAGATGTATGCTGAGAGATTATATGATGTGCCAGCATAGCCCCCCATATCATAGCCTACGGAGCCATGCCTCGCAACATCTACCGTCTTCACCCCATCTATGGTTGCGAGGGCTATCCACCGCTTACAGCATGGACGAGCTACAGATCATACAGGATTACAGGGAGAGCACCTAATTTATGTTGTGGATACCCTAGCACCTTTTCTTGCTCATCTCTTTAACATAGCCTTATCAGAGGGATTTCCAGTTGAGTGGACGATGCACACCATTGTGCCGATCCACAAGGTGGGAGATGCGTTAGATTCGGGGAATTACAGGACTATTATGATTGGCCATATCTTGGCCAAACTATATGGGGCAGTTTTGGAGGCAGAGCTGAGCGGGAGAGGGATTGAGAGCAGCAGGACAGGTAGGTTTTAGACGAGCTTTCTCTACTATTGACCACATCTTCACTTTGAGGTGTTTGATTGACCAGGCGAAGGTACGGAAGCGGCGGCTCTACTGTTGCTTTGTGGATTTCCGCAAAGCATTCAACACTATCCCACGAGAGCGACTCTTCTGTCGCTTACAGGCATTGGGGATACCATCAGACATGATATGGGGCATTTACATATTATATGAGCAGGTCTTTGGGAGAGTTCGATGCCCAGGGGGACTATCTGATACAGTTGCTAGCACCATTGGTGTGAAGCAAGGATGCCCACTTTCTCCCACGCTCTTTGGGCTATACATCAAACGAGGTGGTTGACTACATCATGCGTGGTGGAGGTTCAAGGATTCAGCTCTCAGGTATGACCATTCATGTTATGCTCTATGCTGATGATATTATCTTGGTGTCCGCCGACACACAGGATGGGCTCCAAAGGCACTTGACCGTGCTAGATGACTTTTGCATGTGCCGCCAGGGACTGACAGTGAACCTTGGGAAAACCAAGGTCATGATTTTTCATACATCAGCACCTGAACAGAGCCAGACTAGTCTTATATTAGCCGGAGACAGAGTAGAGGTGGTGAGCTCCTATGTCTATCTTGGCACTACATTTACCAGCCCAGTAGGACGCTTTTCCATGGCACAGGCGGCTCGGGACAGGGTGACCCGAGGATATGCAGCTCTTGCGGGTCTTGAGCGTCAGTGTCACCAGGCACATTTCTAGGAGCCTCGCACAAAGGGATGGCTATTTGATACATTAGTGACACCAGCCTTGATGTATGCAGCAGCAGCAGTTTGGGCACCAGGACTTGCAGCTTACACATGGGTCCAGCTGAAGAGACCACAGATTTTGATGCTCTCGAGGATGATACGCAACAAACCATCGATCCCACACGACATTGTTCGGGCCGAGTTTGAAGCACCACCCATGGTTGTGGAGGCACTATTCCAGACTATATCCTTCATATACAGGATGAGAGATATGCCTATGGAGAGACTCTCTCGCCGAGCTTTTGAGTCCTCTAGATAGCTAGCAGAGGCCGGACACTCTGGGTCATGGTACGCACAGATGATACAATGGCTTGCACACTACCAGATAGATATTGAACGACTACCACCTTTTCAGTATGATCCACACTCCCCTCGGTCCACCTCTCTCCTCTCACGGGAGAGGAATAGTGTGATGAGACAAGATATATGGCAATGCTATATACACGAGACATGGATAGCACTAGAGATCCCGCTTCCACCGAAGATGCTATACTACAGAGATCACTTCTTGAGCATCTTCGCAGATGGATTTATACAGCGGCCAAGATATATGGATGTATACATGTCCCACAGTGCTCGCATTGCCATTGGGACAATTGTTGCGAGTCTCATCACACCAGCTAGAGATAGAGACTGGGAGAGCAGCACACGTCCCTAGAGCAGAGCGGTTATGCAGAGCGTGCTAGGAGGAGGTGGAGAGTGAGGAGCATTTTGTTTGTAGATGTACAGCCCACCAGGAGGTCAGAGATAGATGTGCAGCTCTATTTGAGAGACACCCAAACAACCTTTTCCTGTTAGCTTTACACTACACCTTTAAAGCCACAGAAAGAAACACAATACAGGTGGATTCCAAAGAAGACATTGGCAAGACAAGGATATTATGATGGCAACACTCAAATTTGGATTCCCAAAGAAAAGTTGGCAGCCAGGGTACTAACAGAACAAATTCCACCCAAGCCCATTGCTGACACCAAAACCACATGGAGCAGGCGATTGACTACAGCCAATCTAAATATGAAGGTGGACGCTTCAAAATCCCCAAGCCTTCCTATAATGACCTCGTCCAAGGTGCCACACAATGCGCGTTTCACATGTGAACAAAAAGGGAAGTGGGTGCCTCAGTTGGAAGCCCTTACAGAGGAAGACACAATCTTGCAAACATAGGCACCGCAAATCACAACCATTCCTGACAAAACAACTCAGGAATGTCAGCTCACTATAAAGGAGCGAGCTTTGCTTCTGCGAAATCGCCTATTTGGGCGACCATCCATGTTCAAACTTCAAGTAATGGTCAACAAATTGCAATAAATGCATCACAAAAGACACATATCTTGGTAAGGATGAGTGCACCAACCTCGACAGCAGATGCCCTTGGACTATATTTGCTCCAAGACATTCATCTTGCACCGCATAATTCTTTTAAAATGCATTGACTGTGGTTGCATACTAGGGCTATATTACAAGGCCATGCATAGGCACTCTTTTATCACCCAAGCACGGAACAGCTAAAAGCTGTTGGCAAACAAAACTCCTGCACACATTTTGAGACAACATCCAAGGACGGATACTCCTATAGGTGTGGGGGAGGAACATCAAGAAGAAGCACTTCAAGATGGTCTTTAAGGTCAGGGTTGTTTGGGCAATGTTTTTACTTATTGTAATAATGTTATTTTGCGTATTTTGCGTTTGATTGCGTTATTTTTTGCAAAACCTTCATGTGAGTCTGTCCAAACAAGTCCAGAGTGATAGGGGGCAATGCCAAATGTGAACCCCTAGGTATGAGTTATATATATGTATATACAGTAGCATATTTATTGGTAATTCGTAGCAAATAAGTCAATTTTCGGCTCTGACGAACGCCTGAAGGAGTCAAAACTGGACACCGCCCTGCTCATTTTATTTTCCTTGGTAACAGGGTAATTAATGATATTTTTGGGTGGGATTTTGCTATTTATTCCTAATTTCTTTTATTTTCTCTATTTTTCTTCTAATTTTTATTCAAAAAATAAAAATAATAAGTAAACAGGTTCAGAAAGTGATTGCGGGCGCAAACGCCTAATCTACACATTGAGGTGGACAAATGGGATGAAAATGAGCGTAATTGGTGAGAGTCAAAAATTTCACTTACGAGCCACGTGTGCGCTGGCGCAAAAATGAGCTAATAGGGCCTCCGGGACTCCAAATGACAAATGGTATCTAACATGCATTTGGGGACTAATAGGGCAATAAAATCATATGCATTAGTCGGCCGAGGCGGGGGGTATATACGCTGTGGGGCTGAAGTAAAACACACATAACGCCTCTAAAAATCACCCAACACACTCTTGGAATAACACACACACACAGCAAAGGGGCACCAGACTCACTCACACACTCAAAATAAAGCACAGATGCCCTTCGATGTGAGTCGAATCGAAGACTCTGTATTGTACACAGTTTCGGGTAGACCCAAACACACGCACACACACACACAAATCAGCATGAAGAGCCAAGAAACCATCTAATTCTCTCCATAATTTGATAAAATACAAACACCATGGAAGAATGGGCACCAAACTAAGAAGCCTTGTATAGCAGAAGCACCGTATGCAACAGACGGGGCTCAAATACACACTACCAAGAAGCACCTGCTCACAGCAGCAAAAGGGTGCATTTCTGGACTAAATTGAGCTCACCAATGCGTTCGGCACGGTTGAAAATCCCCACCTAGCACTTTAATTCACCCAAATCCGCCCTACGGAGAGAAAACTATGAGCAAATTAAGCTTCCAAAAAACACAGCAATGCTCACGGTTTCTACAGCTTTGGCTCTGGTCTTCACGCCACTTTTCTGCACGTTTTACACCTTTTTTAGTGGCCAAACTCACAATCACACCTTTGGGCACCCTTGGCCTTTCGTTTGAACCCATTTGGACCCCGGAAGTGCCAAAACAGCTCCCGACAATGTCGGCAGACTTTTCCTGTCAAGTTGCACAGCTGTCACCGTCAAACCAATGAGATCATTCCCTTTCCCCACAAGCGCGTGAATTCCACATGAAACCCACATGACATGGCCCGTCACCAACATTCATGATAATCTGTTGCATAATTGATCCAGTTGACCAGCATCTGCTCTCATCACCCTCCTCTGCTCCCTACACACCTTGCGGGACCCACCATTCTTCCACACGCTACCGAGCATAAAGCTTCTTGGTGACGCTTCCAGAATTTTCAAGGCCTCTTTATTGAAAAAACTTGCATAAAACGACTAGAAAATAGTAAAACCACACTTGATGCATTGGACTACTGATATGTACACACTGTGGGCCCCACTAGCTGTTTGGCCACAGGAAATGGGCAACTGATTATTCAAAATACCATGCGAGCGTATGTACATATGCTGAAAAAGATGCATTCAAAAAATGCCTAACATAGTTTGCCCACCCCCTAGCCTGCTAGATCATTCATGATCAGCAGCAGCAAACAATGTCGTGAAACTCGGTGCATCTAGTGTTGCAACATTGTTCCAAGACACTGTCTTCACTTCTTCATTTTCTTCATCCTTCTCCACTATCATCAACCGTGCATGATATAGCTTGAGACGCAACCCATTCACCCTTGATGCATGTGGGGTCCCTTTGTGCTTAAAGTCTGGGTAACCTTGGGCTCGGCTTACTGCTGTGTGAGAACAGCCTCTTAATAAGGCTTTAATTAAGCCTTAATTAAAAACCTTAGGATAAGGTTTGCTATAAGCCTGCTTGACCTTCCAATGCATATCGTGTAATCAACGCACTACAAGAGACGACATTCCGTGAAGGCAGCTCGTTTAGCAGCTCCACCCTTGGCATACATGTCCATAGAGCACCGTCCAGCGCAGCCCAAAACAGCACCGCACTTTAGCATACATGTTCACTAGAGCATTGCCTGCACAATGTCGAGCTGCATCCGCTGGCTGCCTTGCAATCTTGAGGCTTGCAAGCACTGCACTTTAGCATACATGCTCACTTGAGCAACCGCAAGCACAATGGCAGCCCATCAAGCACTTTGTTGTGCATTTGAACTAGCACCGCACTTGGTCTACATGTCCATCAGAGCAGCGCTCAGCACCTGCCGCACCTGAAGCAGCTCCGCCAAGCACTTGGCTAACCTGTGAATGAGCACCGCTCTTAGCATACATGTCACCTAGAGCATTGTCCTGCACACTTGTTGTTTGCAGCAACCTTGCCTTGCTATTTCCTTCAAGGCAGCCCATCAAGGGCCTGTATGCTTTTACACAGCACCGCAATTGGCATCCATGCCCATTAGAGCATTGTCCAGCTCAAAAAGGTTCTGCAGTACCTCCTGCCTTGCACCGCCAAGCACAATATGTAGCCTCAAAACAGTGCATACACATCCACAGCAGCACCTCCTAGCACAATGATGTGCTGCAGCAACCACTGCCTTGCAATCCCGTGACGGATTTGTTTCTCCTTGACAGCTGCTCCAATGGCAGCACACACTCAATCTCTCTGTGCTACACTTGCAAAGCTTGCAAGCTCAAGCCGCCATAGCCAATCCAGCTATAGCCAAGCTCGCTCTGCACACACCGCTCTGATACGAGTTGAAGGAGATCGTGGGAGCGCACACACACAAGCAAGGAGAGGGAAGGAGAAGAAGCACAGGAAATAGATTTGGGGAGACCTCTCAAAAGTGAGCCAACCCCCTATACAATATATGAACTATATGTATATAGGTGTACACATGGGCGCCCACCCATACTGTGGGTGGCCGGGCAAAGGCACAGACGCCTTTACCCCAACACGACATTTCCTAGAACACTCCCCCTTCCTATTTCAGTGTCCGTCCCTAGACATTGGCAATAATGTTTGTCCAAGGGTAGCTATGTTGAGAAGATGATTTGATGCATCCTGGTGTATGTTGACTTGTGTATGGCGATGAGCACATGGTGTGGCAATTTATGAGACAGGTAAGTACTTTTCTATATTAGAGCACTTTGTTGGGCTTTGACTTGAGTCTTGACTTCATTTGAACTGAGGAGACTTTGCTTGGTGCTCTTTGGCTTGGCTTGGTTGTGTTGGCTTTCCTTGTACGGTTGTGTTGGCTTTCCTTGTACTTGTTTGATGTAGGTTGAAGCCTTCAATGATGACTTTATTAATCTCGAAAGAAAGAAAAAGACTATGGTGCTAACACCGGATTTGGCAGAGGAAAAAAACCTAGTGGAAAAAAGTGCCCTGGCTTGTCGATCTTATTGAGTATGTACATTACTAGAGTTTTCCTTAGAGAGTATCTCATGTGATGATGGTGCATAGGTGGAAGCAAAAATAGTTCTTAAAGCATGTGTTCAAGGGTGGAACACCCTAGTATGCATTTACAGAATATGCAATCAAATCAGAGAAGAGTTATGATGGGTGCTCTTAGAAGTAAATGTAGCACATACAGTACTTAAAAGTGCTCCAATAGCTGTCATTACTCCTAAAAGACCGTATGACATCAAGGTTTCTTCACTCTCCTTACCTGTGCACATGTGCGTGAGTTTAGGACTCGCCGCCACTCCACCGACACTTAAGTAACTTAAACTTTGACTCTTATACTCATCTCATCCACCATGAGTGACACATGTAGTAGCTCAACTCTCTAGCTTGAGCATAGTTGCATACCAAATGAAGAGAAAGAAATAAGATTTAAGCACACACAAACTATATACACAGAGTAGATATGACTTGAAGCCTTGGGACTGATGCCGCGCTCATTTGGTGGCTTGGCTGCCTGACTCTTAACTCTTATGCCAACCAACATCTTGGACCTGCTTTGATTGTGTCTAGAAGTACACAATTGTGAAATTAATATACCTTATCTAGGAAGCCTCTTTGTTGATAGGTTGAATGTGAGTTCACATGTTTTCGACTGTAGTAGCGCTTTCACTTTGGGTTGTACTTATCTCTCCGTATATCTGATGATGTGGCCATTTGACTTTCATGTAGAACTCCTCAAAAATGCACATAAGTAATGCTTGACCTTATGAACCCTTTATGTATCACTCCATTCGAGCTTGTCGAAGCAGATGCTTAAGGACTGCCTTTTGACGTTATGGATGCAATCACAAAATGATGCATATCTTGAGATCTAGAGCTCAGAATGTAATGCCATTTTTGACAATATTGTTCTCAAAGATCCAACAGTCAATCCTAGCTTTTCAGATTCTTAAGTGTTAAGGGCGTGGAAATTCAAATCCTTCACGTTACACATGCTGCTACTTTTTCTTTTCATGGCTATGTGGAGCATCTTAATACACTTCTAATGACTTTACTTTGAAGTGAAACTTAATTTTGAATTTTGTGTTAGGAGCTATGTAACGTATTTTATATTCTTGATTTTTTTTGGAATTTTTGGTTACTTAGATGATTTTCGGCATAACTTAGACCCCTTCCGCTAAGACCCTAAGGGTTTCTAGCCTGTGACTGGAGTCATTGTGCTTGTGGAACTCTTGTAGATGCACTCTCTGATGCTTGTTTAACGTCTTTTGGACATCCAATGAGTCCGTAGTTGTTCTTTCACGATTTGAGCCTTTCTTTATGCAAAATAGTATTCTTTGTGTTAGGAGCTATGTAACGTATTTTATATTCTTGACTTTTTTTGGAATTTTCGGTTACTTAGATGATTTTCGGCATAACTTAGACCCCTTTCGCCAAGACCCTAAGGGTTTCTAGCCTGTGACTGGAGTCATTGTGCTTGTGGAACTCTTGTAGATGCACTCTCTGATGCTTGTTTAACGTCTTTTGGACATCCAATGAGTCCGTAGTTGTTCTTTCACGATTTGAGCCTTTCTTTATGCAAAATAGTATTCTTTTATGCTTAGTTAAGGTCACCCAAAAGCTTTCTTGCCCGCATCTAAATTTTTGGCCCTTTTGCCATATTTTTGAGTGTAAATCAACTGTTCTTGCACCTGTAGGTTAGATGTTAGTGTTCCCATCCCAGTTAGTTGTCAGTTGACACCCTGTTAGCCCCCTCTTTGTCATTGTTAGCAACTTGAACTTGTAGATGTGTTTGATGCAGCTGGCACTTACCCATATTGGTATAGAGCCATTTTGAAGCATCAAAATAACTTTTTCTTGGGCCATGTCTTACATGTAGCTTTCATATGATGTCCTAAGGTCAACCCATCCCAAAAAATACACCATGTCTATAGCCACTTAAGGATCGTGATACTTCATGCTCCATACACATGTATACTTTTTCTTTATGAACTTGTTGTACATGTCCTTAGCAATTTTTATGTATGATCTTGAAGCACTTTGAGCTCATTTGATCCTCTGATGACCATTTTCAGTTTTTCTGCACCGTGAAAGTACCACTTTTGCCATTTGAGCATGATTTTGATGTCCATTTGGTGCCATATCTTAGTCATAGTTTAGACTTGACATGCTCCACATGCTGGCAAGGTCTGCTACCCCTTGTATGTGTTAGTTGAAGGATCGTGATCCTTCATGTTCTTCATATAGATACGTTTACTTCACATGATCTTATTGCCCATCTTGTTGACTAGCCTTTGGTAGGTTTTAACCCCCATTGAATTTCTTTTTCCCATGCATTGATAGCTTTCAGGCTCCGAAACTGTAGTCTTATGCACTTTGGATGGGATTTCGATGTCCATTTCACCCCCCACCTTGCACATAGGATTTTTAAAGTGTATCTACAGGTGGATGATATCAGAGTATATACGTATGTGGAAGGGCAAGGATCGTGATCCTTCATGCTCTTAACAATTGCTCCGCTGACATTTTCTACATGTTCTAATCACCTAATAGATGCCTCTGAGTATGGAATTCTTGAAAGGTGGGGTCTAGAAGTTCATGATATGCCAGGTTTTGTGATTAGGTCACCCCGCTCGACAAATTTTTACTTTTCTTACTTTTTAGGTTTCCCCCCACACCTATTCTAAGTCATGTGGCTCAGTAAATGTCAGCTTATACCTATGCGTGCATGGATGATCAAGTAGTGCCTATGCAAGGCCTTGTAATGTAGCCCTAGAACGCAAACATAATCAATGCATGTAAAAGAATTATGTGGTGCAAAAATAGAGGGTCTTGGAGCAGTGTGGTCCAAGGGCATCTGTTGTTGAGACTAAAATTACCATAGTCCTTTGTTGCATGTGACTCTTGGGAAGTGTAGATGCCATTGCTCTTCTGATTGCTATTGGTAGTTTTGTATGGTTTGGTGGTTGAGACCAAAAAGGTTGTATGCGAATTGGTAAGCATGGGTTGTGAAGTTTGGTTGACTGCTACTCTCTTAAATGATGGTTTTGCTTGTTTGAGATGCGGTAGTAGTTATTTGTGAAGTGAATGCTTGTGCTGTCTGTGGCATTACCTGTTCCGCATCTTGTTGAGGTTTTGGCACCCATTTGCCTTTTTGTTGCCTTGTAGCTGTCTTGGTTATTATGTGTTGGGTTTCTGGTGCCTATTTTTGTATGGTTGTGTATTTGGATTTTCTTTGTTCACTTGTCACGACCTTGGGTTGCCATATTTGTTGTTTAAGCTTGTTTGAAGATGATGTAATTGGGTATACCAGTAAAGATTTTTGGATGGAGCTTTTTGGATCTTTTGGTTTCCAGATCTGTGTCTCCCCTATATAATATCCTTGAGCATGGAGAATGTCTTTCCATACCCATCTGTATTCTTTGATTTATGTTGTCCAGGAGAGGTGTTTATGAGCTTTGGTTGACTATTTTGAATGGTATAGTCATGTTCCTTTGTTCTGGTTGTCGCTTCTAAGTTGTGGATGTTTGAGGACATAACTTCTTGGGTATCAAGATTTGTGGTTGCCATTCTTGAGCAACTTTAAGCTTCATAGGTATTCAGATGAACTGTTTTCCTTGTTGGTGTGTTGTGACAACTCTTATTGGAGATAATTTGTGTAAATTATCGGTTCGTGCCTTGGATTTAACCAAATCTGTTGCATTGTCAATCTTCATATTCCAAATTGGTAGCGTCAAAATAACACTCTTCACCCAGAAATGGCTTGAATACTTATTTGTCTCTTGCTTTAAAGACAATATATTCTCTCTTCCAATGAGGCATAGCGTTGTAAGTTCTTTGCCATGGTAGCCTGAGTATGACTGGAGCAACCATTTTTCCTGGCTTCATGACATAAAATCTATGGCATACATCAATGTTATCAACAAAGAATCAAATCAAAATAGCCTTGTGCGCCCTTTTGATTGCTTGTGAATGTGGATACTCTCATCTGAGTAGTAATAAGTGTAGGTGGGTTTTCAAGCAAAGCCCATGTGTCATAGCTCAAGGAGTTGATGTCAGCTCCTGAGTCTACCAAAGCATATTGCTTTTGCATTCTTTTCCCAAGAAAACAAGAATATATGACCTCAGAGGGTTCTTTTCACCATCAATGAAGGTTAATTGACAAATTTTGAGCTTTTTGGGAAAGAGCTGTGGGAAAGAGCTGATTGTCAATGTCTCCTCGTCTTCTTCACCTGAGTTTAGTTGCTCTCTCTTTAGCCTTTGTAAGGGCCTCTTGTTTAATGTCCTCTTTGTGTTGCTTCCTTTCTTTAGTAGTGACACTGGTGGGTCATCCTCCATTTTTTCCTCATCTTTGTCACTTTCTTTGTTGTTGTTAGAGTCTTG
Organism: Cibotium barometz; assembly: GCF_041138505.1. Lineage (NCBI taxonomy): Eukaryota > Viridiplantae > Streptophyta > Polypodiopsida > Cyatheales > Cibotiaceae > Cibotium > Cibotium barometz. The sequence continues at coordinate 46,481,122 of NC_141094.1, forward strand.
GATAGGATAGGAATTAGGCAATATTCCTCCTCGTCACATATGACTGTGGGAGTTATTGCATTAACACAAACATCCATTATTGATAAGAAGATGTCTCTCCAAGCATCGGGTTCAAATGTTTATTGAGGGAAAGGCTCTGGGATATAGGATTTGTCGTATTTAGGCTTTTCATTTTTTTCCTCCGTGTCCTCACCCTCTGAAGCTCCACACATCCAAATGTTCGATTACGTATTTACCCATGAAGACATTGAAGACTTTGTAGAAGCTATAGCAGACTCAAAGTCTTCTACTAACGTTTGTGTGACATCTCGATAGAAGTGATCTGAGAGATTAATGAGTGTTATTGCTTCTTGTTTTTGAAAATAAATGTAATTGAATCCCCAATCTTGAATCATCTTGAGTTATCTCATGAATGGACGATCAAGGATGACGTCGCAGTTTGGATTCTTTTCAAAGTCTACGACAACAAACGTATGCTCATACTCCACTCCACACAAGGTAACCACTACTTTTTCAAGTAGCCTGATTGGTTTCTCAATGTATTCGTCAGCTAGTTGAAGCTTCATCCTAGTCTTTCTCAAAGCTGGTATACCCCTGACTCTCAAATTTTCTTTGTGGCTATTACAAGACTAGCTCCACTATCCAAGATAACTAAGGTGTGAAGCCCTTTTTACTCTACTAGGATTGTTGTGTTACTATTCTCTCCTTCCCAATAGTCACCTACTTTGTTGAGAGGTACATGTTCAAAATTTATTTTGCCTAAGTCACTTTTTAAGATGGGTACCTTGTCCGTGACTGGCACATTGATCTCTATTTGCCTTAAATACTTGCCAACTTTCTTCCATAGCTCAAGCCTAGCCTTAAGTACACCCGCCAGAGGCAAGGTGCATCTTATAGGAGGAGACATGAGAGCTGTAAGATTTGTAATGTCCAAAGTAGGGGGCGGTGGGAATCTCTTAGATGGTAATTTCCTAATGTCAGACTTAGTCTCATATTCCCCTTGATAGTTAGGAAGGTAAGGTTTTCAGTGTATCTGCCTTGCTGTCCTCAGACTTCTCTGACCTCACAGCCCCATACTCTATGCGTATCTCAAGATCTAACATTTTTTGATCAAAATCTATTTCCTCTAGGGGTGGATTTATGCTACCCCCTTCTCCCGGGTTTTGTATTTGTTTCACCGCCTCCCATATCTTGTTTCCCCAATATTCATCTACCTCTGGGATAGTGATATTGGTAACAAGATAGTCTCTTTTTTAGTATTTATTGATTCTATTTTAACCTCGAGAGGCTCTCTTTCTGTATGTGTCCTTTTGGAGCCCGTTTCGTTTTCTTCCACAAGGATGTCTTTAACCTCCTCTTTGAAAATTTGAGGAATTTTACCCTCATTCTTGTTCCCCTTTGTTTGGTTTGTTTAAGGACTCTTTTGGCATTTTATTAGTTTCATTTGTGTCCGGGAAATGCGGAACAAGTGCGAACATGAAGCGGATACGAAGTATCCCGGGAGGGATGTAACGTAAATGAAATGATGCGTGAATGCGATGGAGTATGGTGGAGCCATAGAGAGCCAAGGAATGCGGAGAAGCGATGGATTTTCAAAGATTCTCAAGGAAGATGCGGGTTATGACCGTCAATGTGAACAAATGCAGGAACCCACAATTCCTACGGGAACTATTTTTTAGAAGCTAAATGCTTATACACCCATGTAACATATAAAATTAGTCTTTTCATGATGAGAATGGGGCCATGGACTTCCAAGATGTATAAGATTTGAACCCACAACCCATTTGGCCAAAGGACATAACCTAATAATTGTAATGTGAAAGGGAGATCCATTATCATTAGCATTATCACTGTTCACAGAAGAAGAGCTAACAAAGAGAAGAGAAGGATTCTTGTGGCGCTCCCTACGCGCACACATTGTACACAACCATTCCATTGGTGAATAGTAAGGCTTAGCATTGTTCCTCTCTACCTTTCTATGTGCTTAATTCATGTTTTTGCTGCTGTGGGAAGCATGAAAGTCACGAGTTTTGCCTCATGTTGTTAGTGTCCAAATTGAGTGTTTGAGTGCTCATTTGAAGTCTATTTTCATATATAATGCATTGGATAGGTCTGATTAAGAGTGCTCTTGGGTTTAGTAATGCTAAATTTCAGTTCCGGTCGGTGTCCTTATGAAAATTGCGATTTTCATACTGCCACAGAACTGTAATTTCAGTGCATTATCTTGTTCCTAAGTGTCTTCTTAGTGTAATGAGCAAACCCACATCTCAAAACTCTCATTGGTTTCGTCAATTATGCATAGGATAAGGTTGAGGTCAAAGAGGCTTTACATGCTATTTTCATCAAATAGGATTGTGGTTGTTGCATTGAACGCATGTCCCTCTTTGCTTAGGTTATAGGTGTGATTCTGTGGTGCTTAACATGCCCACGTAGCTTTTATGCACTAGTCGGGTCACTTCCCCAAATATGACATTTTAGTGTTTGTTTGTGAAAAGCTATGCTATGATGTCCGTCGCGGCGATCCGCAAACAATGGCGCCGCTGCCGGGGAGCCGAGACTTAGGCTAGAGAATCCACCTTTTGCACTTGATGTGTTTGTGATAGGCTAGGATCTCTTACTTTGCATTTTAGTTTAGTTGAGAGGTTGGAACAGGGATTCTAAGGCTCTCGAAAGTAGCCAGGAGGCGGGGACCTACCGAGGACTTTTGCTTAGGATTAGGGAGTGGATATTGAGAAGGAGTGAGTGTGGGACATTCATTGTCTTCTTGGTCGATCTCTAAATGCATATCATTTAGGACTTAGGACTTTTGTGAGCTCTTTGGAGCATTCCTTTTTAGCGTTTTTGTTATTTTTCATGTATTTTTGTATCGCTTTTCATAGATTAGCATTGATTCATGTTTGTTAGGCATAGAGTAAGTAGGAAACTCACCGATCTCACATTTGGGCTTGATTTGCACAAGATCGACAAGGATAACGCTTTTCATGCCATTTTACTAGATTGTGCATTTGAATGACTTTTTGTGATCCATTTTCAAATCTAACATGATAGATGAATTGTATAGACACTAGGGTCACCACAAAAATCATCAGATTCAAAAAGTCAAGTCTGTCTCACAGAGTGCATGAAAATCACAATTTTCATGATTTCTGACCTCTACATACCATTTTTCAAATCTGACTTGACAGGATCATTACTTGTACTCTTCTTAGCTTATGTTCAAAGTTTCAAGTCAATTGGAATCATTTTCAATCATGCTTAACTCAATCTAGAACATTTTAGAGTCAGAAAAGAGTAGCATGTCTTAAAACTGATCTTTCTGGATTCCATTCTTGAAACCCTTATGCATACACATTGCTTAGACCCCTATAAATAAGTCTGTCCCTACAAAAGTAAAAAATTCAGTGTTTTATGAAAATCGCAATTTTCATGAAACCTGACCTCCAAGTGTCAAAATTTAAATCTGATTTGATAGGCTTGTAGCTTGCATATTGTTTAGCTACTGTCCAAAATTTGAAGTCATTTGGATTTCATTTGCATCATGCTTGATTAAGTTTAGTACACTTCAGAGCTTGAAAGAGCTACATTGGCTAAAACTGATCTTTTTTGAATCCAATGATGAAACCCTCTCACATGCATATTGCCTAGACACATGCAAACCAGGTTGGCTATTCAAAAGTGTCAAAATCCTCAGTTTTATGAAAATCGTAATTTTCATGAAATCTGACCTGGAAAAATTAAATTTCAAATCTGACTAGAGAGGGTTGTTGCTGACACTTTGTTTAGTACACCCACCAATTTTGAGGCCATTTGGACTCCATTTGCATCATATTCTACTCAATCTAGTGCTTCAAAGTATGAAACAGGCTAGAATGTGCTAAATCTGACATTTTGTGAATCCATTGAGGGAACCCTCTTGCATATGAGTTGTTGAGACACTCACAATAACAACTGTCATGTCAAAGTTGCAAAAATCTCATGTTGTATAAAAATCACAATTTTCATGATTTTTGACCTAAAAAAATCATTTTGCAATTTCGAAGTGATAGAGTTGTAGTACAAGCTCTAATTTGACCCTGTTTGAACTTAAAATGAAAAAATCATAAATTGGACCCATTTCATGAAGCAAAAGGTGTGAAAGTTTGGTGAACTTCATCTTTTTCTCGATTCTGAGCCAATTTAAAAGTTATTTTAAAAATTCTAAAACAAGGGTAGTAATCTACAGGACAAGGGCTTCAGCCTGGGCACATCAAAAATAAAAAAATCCTCTATTATATGAAAATTACGATTTTCATCATCTAGAGCTGGAAAAGTCAAAATGCAAATCTGACATGCTAGGCTTGTTCCTCATGCTTAGTAAAGACCCCATATGCTTTGAAAAGTGAAAAAATCATAAATGGAGTTCATGTTATGAAGGAAACTGTATGAAAGTCTGAGGAACTTCATGCTTTTCATGCTTTCTAAAGTGATTTGAAATCCTATTTCAAATTTTAAAGCAAGGGCATTGTTGTATGCATTAAGGCCTACACACCTGTCACATCAAAAGTCAGAAATTCAACAGTTGTATTAAAATCGCAATTTTCATGATCTTTGAGGTAGAAAAGTGATTTTGCAATTTTGACCTGATAGGCTTGTAGGAGAGGCTCTAAATAGTCCCTATATGCTTTGAAATCTTAAAAATCACTTTCTGAGGTCAAGATATTCACTTGGATGCAATTTTTTTTTCATGCTTTTCATGATTTCTGGAGTGATTTAAAAAGCTTTTTGAAAATTTCAAAAACGGGGCGTTGCTGTATGCATCAAGCTCTACACACTGGGAAAGTCAAATTTCAAAAAAGGCTCATTTTTATGAAAATCGCGATTTTCATAAAGTAGGACCTGTGAAGGGTTTTGAGTTGAACTGAGCTGATAGGCTTGTAGTAGAGGCTTTAATTAGTCTCTATCTTCTTTCAAAAGTGAAAAATCACTTTTTGAGCTCAAGTTATACTTAGTTGAAAAAAACGATTTTCATACTTGGACTGAGGGATGAAAGTCGCGATTTTCATGAAATCCCACTTTTTGAACTTTCACTAGGAAACTCCAATTGAGACACAGTCAATTAGCAGAGAGCTGGAACGGGTGCTTTGAGCATAGATAAGGGAAAAGGAAAGGGAAAAGAGAAGAGGTGAGGCTTTAAAAAAAAAAAAAAAAGAGAGTCTGGAGACTTTTTTCCGGTCATTGGTGCCATCCATGTGAGATCTCTGATACCCATATTCAAAATTTTGGACTCCGAACAATTTTCGCATAGTGAACTCACTATGGAAAACTGACAAAAATTAGGGCAATTTTCCCTGAAAAAAGTGAGCTATTTTTTGGTGCAGCATTGTTCTACAGCCTTTGAAATGATTGAGCTAGAGTACGATGGGATTCTACGTTTCCACATGAGTAACACCTATGGTGCAAGGATCTACAGAGATTTCATCAATAGATTCGCGGTCCAATTGGAGGATCACCCTTCTCCATTTGACCCAGTGCCACGAGTGAGTTACCTAGGGGATAGGTACATGGATAGGAATGGAGTGATGTATCTCCTTGTGGAAGACCCAGAGGCTGTAGACAACTTAGGTAACCGTGTGGAAAAGGATCCAGGTCTACTGGAAGAAGCATCACAAAAAATGGATCAGCAAGGGTTTAAATTGATCAATTCTATTGGGACTCGTCGAGTCCTTATAGACGATCCTACGAAGGCTTTGTACAAGAGGGAGGATGCAGACACATAATTCTTCTATCTTAGAGACTACCCACCTGAGTACAACCTAACAGAGGAAAAGACCTTGTATGTGTTTATGAACACACTCTCAGAAGCTGGTCGTTCCATAGTCTTCCTAGACAAATTTGGGCTAGAATGGAATATGAAATTAGATGAGAAAGTAAGAGGGTTGACCTTCTTAGGTGCTCCTGTCACGAGAATGGGGAAAATCAAGATGGGTACTTCAAGCTTTGCCTTTAGGACACCAATGGGAATTCCGATGCCAACACCGAGTGCTCCGTACCCAATGCCTAGACCAGCAACAAGTTGGCCAAGAGTTTTATTCACAGACGAGAGAGCTCCACCAGGATGGACAAGTGCACCAAGACTGATTGGGTCTGCACCAATGCATGCAATGGGTGGTCATTTAGCAACAAGAGTGCCAACAGAACCACCACACACCCTTATTCATCCTCCCACAGTATCCACAAGTACAAAGACTATTGAATCGTTAGGGGGATCATCAAAGAACAAAACGAGGCCATCTCATTTTCACAAATGGGTAACCAAGTTCAGTGGGTCGGGCAATCCATATGATCATTTGGCAACGTTTAACCAAGTAGTGAGAGCTAAAGAGGTAACGGATCTCCATGTCCTCAAAGAGGGCTTTGGATTGACATTGTCGGGAAAAGCTCTATCTTGGTTCCAAACGCTGGGCACTAGTGTTTACAATGGCCTTGCGTCTTTGGAAATAGACTTCATAGAAGCTTTTACAAAGACAAGAATTAAGCATAGTATTAGCCAGTTGATCCTGAAACTCAAACAAGATGAAAAGGAAATAATGAGAGAATATGTAAACCATTTTAGGCAATACATTGCGAGAGGTCCAGAGAAGGAGCTGCCTCCATCTCAGAAATTAGTATCCATCTTCTTAGAGGTATTACTAAAGAAGAGTCTCCGCACCAATCTTTACAGTCGTAAGCACGAGACCTTAAATGAGTGCATCAAGGAAGCCATAGATTTGGACACTAACAGTGATATATATGGCAAGGATGAAAACATCACACGCTCTGACACTTCGAGCTTGAGAACCACCATAGAGACGGAATGAACGAAAGCAGCCGAAGTAGAAGCTATAGTGGACATGATCATGAAATGCATGAATCAGGTTTTTAAACCTCCATGCATAGACAAATGGTGTGCATTTGAACAAATATGGACAAATCATGAGATAGTGGAGTGCTACCATCGTATACAACATGTGAGGGAGCAGGGTATTAATCAGCAATCCACGAGAGCACCAAGCACACCACATGGTTTTAGACCAATGGGTTCAGGGAACGTGCATGTCATGAGTGGTCATCTAGCCAAAAAAGGGCCAACAAGACCACTACACACACCAATGAATGAAATAGAGCAAGTTGTGTCTGTTCAAGACATAACTAGTGCTCAGGTCAATGCCAAGGATCAGGACATGGAAGGACAAAGCAATGTCCCTAGTGAGAGTAAAAAGAGCAGCCAAAACAGTTGGAAGGCACGGAGGCCTAGGAGAGATAGAATAAAAGAGAGACAAAATGAAATGGAACAGTCAGCAAAAGAAGAGCACAAACAAACCTTGGAACCAGTACCATTGAATAGAGCTGGAGAATATTATGAGGGAGAAGATAGAAATACAACCCTACCAGTGGAATACGCAGGGCATAGCATTTTAGCTATCCTAGATTGTGGGGCAGGTATTTCAGTTGTCAAAAAAAAAGTTTGGGAGAATTGGGGAAAACCATCTTTACCAAAAACAGGAATGAAGTTGAAGCTGGCTGATGGATATATAGAGAGACCTATCAGGCTTCTAGAAAAGGTCATAGTCACCTCATGTGGAGTTGGATATGAGCACATGTTTGCAATAGTAGATTTTGGGAGCAATCCTAATTATGATATCATTCTTGGACAAACCGTTCATGCGGCAACTCAAATTGATTCACGATTGGGGTTCCAACTACATCTACTTACGGCAAAACATGCTGCTACCCGTGCTAATTTGATAGATCACTCTTATCGTCGTGATGTGGCTAGAACGCCAATAGAATACTTTGAGTCAACCACAAATGGAGATGAATCTTTGGTTCCATCATGGATCAACTCAAGGATTCATTAGTGGATGGATGGAGCATCAGATAAGGAGAGCTTGGACATGGAACATAGCGTAGATGAAACAATCTTGCATAATGAGGAACATTGTATAGTACCACTCCGTACTATTCAAGTAATCTCTAACTCAAAAGAACCTAGTGTGCAAAGCCAAAAAAGTAGGATTTCAAATTCCCAGGAATCCAATCCAACACTTGCTCTCAGACTGATAGATAGTGGAATTATTTTCAGCCTACCATCCTATGATGACAGTACTAGATGGTTCAAAACTCCTTTGGATATTATATTTGAACTGTTTCATCCAAACCCTCCAAACTATGTTTTTGAGACCCTGTGCTTAAGGATGTTTAAGGAACCTCATAGCAAAATCATTATATACCAAGACACTAATCAAAATTTCTATAGGTCCATTTCCCCATCAAACTTTTCTGAAGAAGATTATGAGGGTTGGTTCCCTTACTTATCTCGTATGAATCCTAGGAACCATGAAGCTTTATTCATTTATAGAAATCCAAGGCCAAACACTATAGAAACCACACCAGTATCAAGAAAAGTTGTTGGTTTAAACCAAGATAGCTCTAGTTTAACTACTAGTGACCAACTTCCCATAGGTGCTACTAGCAATGATCAGCAAGCTTTATAGCCTACTCTTAACCATCCACCTGGCTTTAATCCTAAGATAACCTCACAATCCATGCAAATTAAAGAAGATTCAATGAAATAAGAAGGTCAGGTAATGGACAACCAAGAGCTACCAATGCAAGATTAAGGAAAGTTCCATCATGGTCCAGTGGTACCAACAATTGAAGGCTCGAGCTACTATCAACAATCACTCCACAATGGAAGAGTTATACAGCCTGTAAGCATCTCTAACTCTACTCTTCACATGCACTACACTCATCAAGGATATAGTGCCCCCACAACCACTATTGCATCATATACAGGAGCACAATCAACTGCACAACAAACATTCATTTCACATGGCACATTAAGGAGAGCATTGCAATTGCAAAACCCTGCACAACCCTATGCCATTAATGCACATGTAGCTGAGTACATGAGGAGACACCGTGCACTCTTGCTAAGTCAATCTCTTAAAGGGACACAAGAATTGCCAAATGTAGCTCACATAGACACATCTAAAGCACATGAAATCACTCAAAATGCCTACATAACACCAGGAAGTGAGCACCTAAAGCCATCAAAAGAGCACTTAGCCTTAGGACAACCTAATCAGATAGCTATTGAGCCCACACCACATCTGTCAATAACAAATGCACATCAAAGCCAAGCATACATAGAGAAGGCACAAGAAAGCCCTCCATTCATATCATCTTCACCTGAGGAACTGCTTGGGAAGGGGGGAGCTCCCGCTTTCATTTCTGGCACCACCAATTCCCTCGAGAAATCATCACCAAAGCATGCACAAGAGGGGTACAACCCTAATTTCAGTGAAGTGATGGAGCAAGCTTCAACAACACCTACAACCCATGCGGCGGTAGATTCTACAAGTTTGCCAAGCCAGTACATTCCAATGAAGCCTGTGTCAGAATATAAGGTGAAAGGAAGCTTCCAACTGAGGTCAGTAACCACAACATCAAGTGTTCAATGTTTGTATGAAGAGGCCAATTCCAATTGCTATTTTCCCCTCAAGGAAAGGAGCTTGACAAACCAAGAGTCTTCAAGTCCCTACATGTGAAAGAGCTTACATATGCATACAAAGATACAGATGGTAATGAGTATCAACCATATCATGAGTCAAGTGATCCACTCAATAGTAGGGAATTCGAGCGGAGCCACAGATGTGGAGGTTGTGGGGTAACTCACCTTCTAATGGACTGCCCAATGCTCATTTCAAGTAAACAGATGCCGCTTGAGAGTGGTATAGAGAGCCCAACAACTGCAGATGCTCAGAAGAAGAAATCTCCTACACCATCAACTCAGCCATCTCTCAGGGCGTCATCAAAATCCCCACCACAGTCCCCTCAAAAGAGACACATCCTACAACAAAGTACAACAAGTCTATTGAAGTCTCAGATTATGGAGCTGCAAGCTGACAATGCAAATCTAGAACAAGCTAAAGGAGCATCATTGCAATTACCGGGTACAATAGAGCAAAAATAACAAGAAAGCTCTGAGACAATAAGACAAGAGAATACAGGGGAAGTACATGGAGTTAGTTCTGCCAAGGATGAGGTGAACAATACATACAAAGAACAAGTTTCACAATGCAACCAAGAGTCTCTAGTAGATCAAGGAGCGGAAACCACAAAAGAGGAGATCATAGCATCAAGTCAACAACAACAAAAGAATATGGCAACCAACATGACAAGGGTGAAGAGGTCGTGGGAGCGCACACACACAAAGAGCAAGAGGGAGAGAGAAGGAGATGAACATAGACAATGAGTGGGGAGAGCTCAAAGTGAGTCAACCCCTATACACACTAAATGTATATATGTACATCAGTGGGTGGGCGCCCAAGACCCAGGCGACCGGGCGAGGCACAATGAGCCTCTGACCCCAACAACCTCCCACTCAGAGGCGAATGTGACTCTAAACAAGAGAGCCTAGTCTAACTGACTATGGTACAAGTGATGAGTAAAAACCACACTCATCCAATGCCCACTAGCTGCCGAAAAACCTGTGCATCCGGCTCTACTGGTAGACAAACACGCTACTACAGAAGCCACTCAGAGCTAGATCCAAACTCTGCAATCTGTCTATAAGAGCTCATGCACTCCTGCAAGTATCTGTCCAACACCTGCAAAACTCCCCCATGCACAATGCCAGTGTCAGTCACCGAACGACTAACAACTCCCACTCCAAATGCACCAATTGCATAAGCAAGATCGGGCCTCAACACTAGTAGGTCATAGATGAGGCTCCCGAAAGCTAACGAAACATGTGCTATCTGTGCCAACCTATCCCTATCGACCAACTCAGCACCAAATGCATCCTTAGGAACAACCTGTCCATGCATAACCATGTCAGCCTCTGGCAAAGGCATAGCTGAAAATGACTGTAACACCAAAAAATCAGCACCTATGCAATCACTCTCCCACTGCTGTGACTCACTAGAGCAAAGCCGCTCTATTGCTGCAATCGCTAGCTCAATTGCAGACATATCCTGCACAGCTAACATGAGATCACTGTCGATCTCAAAACTCTCAGACGCATCAAAGAACAATGCATCTGTCTCTGGCTCACCTGCCCGGGGCGGTCACTTAGTGTACACGTAACATGACACGTTAGGGCAGGGGAGGGGATTTTTTAATTAGGTGGACTTACAGAAATACACATACATAGGAGGTATAGGGGGTACTTAAAATACATTTTTCCGCTCGCACGTGTTCTATAGGGTTTTATAGAGTGACCCCCCCAGGCTCACCTGTCACATCACCAAGTGACTGCCGAAGTTGTGCATCACCAGAGAACTCACCATCTCTGTGACTAACACCACAAAAAGAATGCATAACTGGATCTAACTGTGTGCTCTGCACAGCTGTATCTCGGTCACTATAGACCTCATCATCATCACGCATGAGCATGTCAAAGAACTCTATATCTATCAGCTCTATATGTGCCTCTAGGGAGCAGACCCGCTCTACCTCTACCTGCACAAACTCTGACAACATCTGCTGTGTCTCACTAGAGCACTGCAGCTCTACCTCTGCCTCTGCCTCTGCAAAGTCGACTGGCATATCACGCACAGCTGGTTCTACATACTCACCTGACAATGGCAACACACTGTCATGCCTAGCATGATCCAATGCATCCTAAAACGAGACTCTCCTAGTCTCAACCTCTCTGCATGGTAAGGCATTCACATACACAACACCATCGCAGAGATGCAAAGCATACAAGGGATAACCGACACTACTCCGATCAACTCTTGCAATCACTAGCAAACCCCTGCATAGCTTCCAAGAATGCACTGTATGCGTGAACGCATAACCCTCGTCTCGCAACTGTGAAGTGGAGATCAAGCTCCTCGACATGTCTGGCATGTGTCTCACATCATGCAGCAACAAAGATGCACCATTTGCAAACACTAGGTGAACATCACCAATGCCTACTACATCACCACCCAACCTATCTGCATAATCGTGTCTCACAGCTGAATATGTGCTGAACCACTGCCTATCCGGAATAGCATGGAACAAAGCACCTGCATCCAACAATAACCTCTGAGACAATATGCAAGAACTAGTAGTGACCTCGGTATCCAGCACAACCTGTGCTCTAGGAGTATCTGCCCTGTGCAAATCATAAAGCATCTGTTGCTTCGTAAGCTATCTGATGCGATGGAAACAACGCCGTCTCAAGTGACCACATTTGCCACAATGCCAACATATAGCATCTTTGCAAGAACGAGTACAAGAACCACCTCTAGCATGAGTAGTCTCTGCCATAGTATCCTTATGGCAAATCATGCACAAAATGCACAAGATACAAGATGCCTGCCAAACAAATGACCTGCAAACTTTGCAGCAAACCACTGTGCCACTCGCACCAAAATGTGCTCAACACTGCAAGTCCAATGGCAATCAAAGTATCAACATAAGCTACCAAACTGTAGCACAAGCTGGCTGTATACACTGCCAAAACCTCTGTGAGCAACGAATGCTCAAGAATACCACAATCTCCCACTCGAGAGCAAGCGTAGCCAACACAAGCTACTAACAAAATCTTGGCAGAGTTTCCTTTGTCCAACGGCACTCAAGCCAAAAGAAATTGTCCAAAATCATTGCGAAGCTCAAGAGAATATCAATGGCATAATGAGGCATCACATAGCTGCAAATTTTGACAAAATTTTGGCAGCATAACGGCAGTAAATGGCCAAAAAAAAAAACAAAATAACCAGCCAATAAAAATGTGGTCAAAACCACCAACAAATACGCTCTCAATAGAGCTCAACCAAGTCTCAACGCAAAGTATCACTGCGGAGAATCAATGCATCTGACAAAAGTGACCAGACACTATGCAAGGGTCCTATGGATGCTCGCAGGATCGCTCCAGTACCTGTATCACTGAAAGGATCTCACCTCGAGAATCCCCCAGCTCAATAAAACCTCACTCGACCATCAACAATGGCTGCAATCCAACAACGTTGACCAACTAGTACATGTCCTCAATGACCGTACATATGGGCTGTCCACAATGCCAAAGAGCTATCATAGCTCACGTACGCGTATGGCAAAGCCCAATTGTCAACAACACAATGCCAACTGTCAAGTGTAAGACATGAGCTAACAAGGCATAAAACTGAGCATATCTCCCACCTGAGATCAAATCTCACGGAGCATAGAATGCAACTCTGACCCAAATTCTGTCACGTCAAGAATGCATAGCACAATATGGCATACAAGCCAAATCAAAAATGTCTCTAAGCTCAACAGGGCATCCACTGCTCTAAGCCAGCACACTGGGCATCAAGAGCATACACGCTGCCAAAACTGCAACACCTATGGACTGGAGAAAACTCCAACAACGGCACCTGTGCTCATAGAAGACAAGTAGGATGCGATCATGCATACAAGAAGGCTCAACTCACTGCAAGAGGAGCATGCATAAGGACCACAAAACTCCACCTGTGTCCTGAAACACGCTTAAAGGCGAGACCCACAATAGACATACATCTCTCAAACCAGTAACATGTGTCCTATCAACTGCCAGAAAGCCCAAAATCTGACAACTGCTACATTCATGTTCTTCCTCTTATCTTTCAAAGATCACACTAGGTACTTGCAGGGGCTTTCCCATGTGAGGGGGGGCTTAATGAGTGTGGTGGGGAGTTTCCAAGCGTTTGAGATAGGTTTGGGGGTAGGTTCTAGGGCAGCTTGTACTAACTCAATGGCTTGTTGGAGCTTATGAATCTCCTGATCGGTTGGATAGACACCTGGTTTGTTTGGCTTTGTTTTCTTAGAAATTTCTACCGCAGCGCTATTGCTTGATTCCTTGGGTTTCTCATGATTGGATTTAGATGATGAAGAGTTATCCAAATCATCACTCGCATCTTGTATGGTGATGGGATCGGCGGTGGTGCCTACAATCCTCTTTTTGGATTTTTTGATTTTCTTCTTTCGATTTTGCCTCTTGTTTGAGGTGGTACTCTTAACATCCTTGTCAATTTTGGTGGCCAAGATTAGGTCGGCCTTGGCTTGTAACTGTGTCAGAGCATTAATTTTAGGTTGGGTATCTCGCTTGTAATAAGCCCACTTATCATGTTTAAGGGCATTATTACGGGGGCATCGGGAGGTTTGTGGGGGCATTGTGGGATCAAATGATCTATGCCACAACCACTGCATGTTGCTTTGGGTAACTGCAGGTTAGCGGGTGGTACAATAGTGTTTGGCTTATAAACGCAATCTGCCACCTTATGGGGCTCATCATAATTGTAACACTGCAGGGGTTTCTTATCAAGGCATTCACTATATTTGTGGGGTCCTCCACATCCATAGCATTGAAGGGGTGGTTGTCGGTCAAGGTTATTCTCATAGATTACCCCTTTCCTATAGCGGTCACCTGGTAAACTGGCTTTGGTCCCTCGGGGTCATTGACATAGTAATCTCGATAGATATAATATTTCTCGTCACCTTCGGGTGGGCGGGCCATAGTCTACTTCGGGTTCCTCCTCAATCGCTACTTGATTGACGGGTGCAGTTTTTGGTTGAGGTGGTAAGACTGGTAGGGGATAAGGAGTATATGGCTGATAGGGTTGATTTGGGACAAAAGGTTGGTGACTGAGCCAGAATGATAGCTGCAGACGGGGGAGTCAAAGGGGGAGCGGGTAAAGCTAGCAGAGCTGCTGCGGGTCTAGGTACATATTGGTAGGAGGGGCGGAACCTATGATTGTGCCCTTCGTATGCATATCTATTGCCTTGGTATCCCGGATTTATGTACTTTGGCTAAAGCATGGGACACTCACTCGTGGGGTGGTCTCCATGGCAATTAGAGCAAAAAACTAACTAGCGAGCAAGTTCCTTATGGGGTTGGGAAGGGGTAGTGCAGACTAGCTTTTGTATGTAGGAAGCAACAATTTGCTCAATGGATGGTGTACTAACTTGAGAGGTTTTAGTTGATACTGCCTTGTTAGAGGTACTAAGTGATTCTTTTATCGCTAGGTTGTCTTCTAGCTCAATGACAGCTGCAACCGTATCGTCCCAGGTGGTTATCCCTCTTGTGATCAAGCTGTTGTACAACTCTGTGTGATTCATGCCATTGATGAGTCGATCCAACAACAGTTGATCATCTCTAAATCGTTCGTGGGGTTTGCATCAAGAGTTTAGATGCTTGAGGTGATTGATGAAATCACGCATGGATTCATCAGTGTTGCGCTCTACTGAGTGTAGTTGTGACGCCAATCCCTACTTAGGTCCTTGTTTAGCAAAAGTGCCAATGAAGGTCGCTTTAACCGTGGCCATGTTTCATTTTTCTTCTGGCTTCAAAGTTCGATACCATTTCCCGGCCTTGTCATCTAAGGTTAGGCTAAAAGCATGGCTTTTAGAGACATCATTTCTTTTGCTTAAGGCCTCGCAAACTTTCTCAAAAATATCTAGATGTTGCCTAGGATCTCCATCCCCGAAAAACTTACTCTTGAGCTTGGAAATATCTACTGAGCGATGAGAATCTGTATGATTACTGTCTCGTGCTCGAGGTGCGAAGTGCTCAACCATAGCTCATCCTACTGTAGCTGGGACTGTAATGGGGTTAGTGCCAGGTGTTGCAGCTGGTGGTGCAGGGTAATAAGAAAATCCTACTCCGGAGGGAGGTTGTGCATACCTAGGTATAGGCACACGCGGTGAAAATCCTGGGGGAGTGCGATGCATCGGTGTGGTCATAGGCTGTTCCGGGAGCGCAAGACCAGTAGCATAAAGGAGCAAGAGCCAAGACAAAGCGCAAGTGGCTAGCAATGAAGGAGGTCCATTTTATTAAAATCCCGCACAAGCTCTTGTATTTAACCATATGTAATTACATGAGTTGTATTTTTGAGATGAATGGGGCTTGATGCTTCCAGCTTGTATAAGTTTTGAACCCTCAACCCTCTATGCTAGTACTTAAGTCAAAAAACCCTTAATTGAAGGGATCCATTATCTTTGAAGGAGATAAGCTTGTTTAAAGAAGAAGAGAAGAGAAGGTTTCTTGCGGCGCTCCCTACGCGCATACATTGTAATTCTTGCCTCCATTGATGAATGCAAAGGGTTAGCAATTGTCTCCTCTTCCTATTCATGTCTATAATGCTTGGTTTTCAGCTGTGGGAATCATTAAAATCACGCGTTTAACCTCGTGGTTAGTGTGTCTAAATTGAGTGATAGAGTGTCCAAATGAACTCCATTTTTGTATGTTAGATATTGGTTAGGCCTGATTTTGCATGCTCTTGGTGTGGGAAATGCGAAGTTGCAGTTTCGGTCATGGTCATCATGAAAATCGCGATTTTCATCAGTCCTCTGTTCTGTAATTTCAGAGTATTTTCTTGTTCCTAAGCATGTTATTAGTGTCTTGAGTGAACCCACAACTCTAAACTCAATTTGGTTGCATCATTTAGGCATTGGATAAGGTTGTAGGCATTGTTGTTAGTTCTTCTGATTTGGTCTTTGAAATGAATGTGAAACGCATGTCCCTCTTCTTGTAAATCTTAGGTGTGATTCCGTGGTGCTTGACACGCCCACGTAGCTTCCATGCACTAGTCGGGTCGCTCCCCCAAATGACATAAGAGTTTGTTTGTGAAAGCTATGCTATGACGCCTGTCGCGGCGATCCGCAAACAATGGCGCCGCTGCCAGGGAGCGGAGACTTAGGCTAGAGAGTCCACCTTATTCACTTTTTAGTGTTTATGACAGGCTTGGATCACTTACCCTATCATTAGTTAGGAGAGATTGGAACGGGGATTCCAAGGCTCTTGAAGGTAGCAAGGAGGCGGGAACCTACCGAGGACCTTTATTAGGAGTAGATAGCTGAAGTTATGGTATGGTTAGAGTGTGGGGCATTCTATTCCATCCAAACTTGACATCAAATTCATTGATTAGGATTTAGGCTTCTGTGAGCTCTTTGGAGCATTTTCCATTTAACGTTTTTGCTTGTGTTTGTGTATTTTGTTATTGTTTTTCATTGCATTGCTTTATTTTGTGTTTGTTAGGTTTAGGGTAAGTAGGACATCCACCAAAAATCAAAATTGAAGCTCATTTGCACAAGTTAGGAGAAATTCAAGCTTCTTGCTGTTTTGAGGAAACTGTGCATTTGACTGACATTTAGTGACCCAATTGAGCTAAAACTTGATATGTGAAGTGTAAAGACCCTAGTGTCACTACAGGAACCAGAACAGGTGAAAAAATCAGCTTTGTGCAAAAGTGCATGAAAAGCGCAATTTTAATGAAGTAGGACCTAGAGAGGTGATTTTCAAATTTTGAAGTTTGCAGGTTGTTCATTGCATCTTACTGACCTTCCAGTTTAAATTTGAAAGATTTGGATGCATTTTGACCTTCATTGCATTAGATCTAGTGAATTTCAGAGTGGAAATGAGTGATTTGAGCATGATTTGAGCTTTCTTTGATCTAATTTGAATGCCACTGGATAAATACACTATTGAAGCATTGGTTCATAGGGGGGAACACTCAAAAGTGCAAAAAAGCTTGAAAATCATACTTTTCGTGAAAAGCGCGCTTTTAATGAAGTAGGGCTTCCCATGCTCCAAACTGAACTTTGATTGAACCAAGTGTTAACACACAGCTAGTTGAGACTCCAGTTGAAGGTAGAAGGTGATTTGAATTTTGCATCACCATTTGGGAGTAAATCTTGCCATTTTCAGAGTAGGAGGAACCCATTTTGGGCTTAAACCTGACCAAGAAAGTTCCATTTTTGATACCCTTTCAATAGGATCCTATCAAAGACCTGAGCAAGGGGACCATAACCTCAGATGTGCAAAAAAGTGTCAGCAGGACCAAGATCATTAAAAGCGCGCTTTTAATGAAAACTGCCCTCTGCTAGTCAAAAGTGAGTTTTGATTTGACAGTAATGTTCCTTGCATGTTAATTAGCTACTGTCCAAAGAATCATCACATTTGGAAAAATCCTTGTATCACTTGCTTTGTAATTTGGTGTCCAAAAGAGGGATCCAAGCTAAAATTGTGCTTACTGAGCTAAGGAATTTGATTTTTTCAACTTATTTTATTGATTGGGAGTGGTAAGGACTGATAGAAACCAGCTGAGTCAGCAGAAGTGTAAAAAACCCTAGTTTTATGAAAAGCGCGCTTTTCATGAAATCAGCCTTAGGTGAGGATTTTTGAAGTGCTGATGCTTGCAGGTTTTAGACCTTAGCTCCAGGAGCTCAACTTTGAAGACAGAACTAAAAAATCATTTTTCAAACTCAAGTTATCACTGAATGTGTATAGCTAGTCAAAGTGTCAACTTGCATTTAATCTAAATCTCCAGCATACAAGACTTGGATTATTTGTGGATAGCAATATACATTGTATATAAAGGACATAAATACCAAAAGGAAGTCAGATACTGCTCAAAAGATAGACTGTTGTGTGCAGGCATTTTCTCTTGGAGAAGCAGACATCACTAGGAAGATTACTACCTGAAGGAGATTCACTTCACTTAAGCTAAGGAAAGAGTTGAAGCATTTGAGAAGGTAAAAGTTATTAAGTTGATTTCCTTCCTGCAATTGCATTAAACTCAGCTCTTTGCACTTAAGGTCAGGCACTTACATTAGGTCAGGGCAACCAGAGGTGAGAGACGCTAGAAGCGGAATCTCTACACAGGAGAGCACTGCTAGAACGCCAAGCCAAGGAGTACCGGTGTTAGAAAACTTAGCTTACGAGACAGATTCTAACTCCAGCATGGCTACTACCTCTTCTAACGCAGTGGTTAACCTAGGCACTGAACTTGAGTATGACACTCAGTTGAGGTATAAGAAGGTCAACCATGTGAATGCAAAGATCTATAAAGACCCGAACGGCCTTGACTTAGTCAAAATAGAGGATCATCTCACGGAGTTTGATCCAGCTCCCTGGGTAAACTTTCAAGGGGATAGGTACATGGGGAGAGATGGAGCGATGTATTTGATGGTGGACAACGTCGACGGAGTGGATATCTTAGGAAATCCTATACCTGTTGAGGAATAGGCAACAGATGAGGGTCCACCCAAGTTTGCTCCTATGGGTTTCAAACTGTCTGATTCTATCAGAACTCAGAGAGTGCCTATTGACAATCCTAACAAAGCACTTTACAAGAGAACAGATCTGGGAACAACATTCTACTACCTGAGGGATTACCCTCCAGCTTCTTGTTTAGGCGATGAAAAAGTCTTATATGTCTACGGTAGTGTAGATATAGAAGCAGGATAAGTCATTTTCATGGACAAATTTGGATTGGAATGGAGGTGGTTGTTAGTAAGCGAGCTAGAAGGAATCACGCACGAAGGAAGACCTATCGGAACATACTCGGATGGGCCGTCTAGTACTTCTAGTTTTGAATTTATACCACCTGGGACCTATCCAGAGCCCTCAATGAGTATACCACCATTTCCAACTCCAATGCCGCCCCCAAGACCTGCAGTTAGCGGACCCAGACCAATGATGAGTGGTCCACGACCAACTATCTTTGACACGATGCCAAGACCAAGCATGTCATCGGCCTACAGACCACCAGCACCTGGTCCTTCGCACGTATCGGGTGGATATTCAGCCGCAGGAGGGCTACCAAGACCACCAGTTTCGGTTTACCATACACCTATGGAATCAACTGGGTTCCGTCCTGGAAGATCACCATGGGGACCCACGAAGAACAAGACTAGATCATCACACTTTCAGAAGTGGGTCAAGAAGTATAGCGGGGATGGAGATCCATATGATCACTTGGCTTCCTTCAGACAAGTGGCAAGAGCGGAAGAAGTTGATGATCTCCATGTCCTGGTTGAAGGATTTGGGCTAACTTTGGAAGGCAAGGCCTTATCATGGTTTCAAACCATGGATCCAAGGATCTTCCGAAACTTTGAAGCACTAGAAAAGGATTTCATTGGTGCCTTCACGAAAATTGGCATTAAACATAGTGTCAGTCAGCTCATTTATAAGTTCAAACAAGAAGAGAAAGAGACGGTAAGAGATTGGGCGAACCGACTCAGGCAGTACATCGCAAGATGCCCTGAGAAGGAAAAGCCAAACGAAGAAAAACTGGTCTCTATCTTCTTGGAGGCTCTGCTGAATAAAACTTTGCATGCTGATTTGTACTCGAAGCGACATCCAACGTTAAACGAATGCATCTACGATGCAATCGACTTGGATGATAACTGTGATGTGTATGGAAAGGACAAGCCTATTTCAGGCGATGTAGCATCAAGCTCTAGAAGCGTCACTGAGACCGAACAAAGTCGTCTAGCAGAGGCTGAGGCTATTGCTGAGATGGTGATGAAGAGAATGACCCAGATGTTCCGACCACCTCAGAGACAATATAGATGTGAGGGATGTGGAGGAGATCACCCGACCTCCCAATGTCTCCCTAAGCAGACCTACCCGCAGCCTAAAGCCCCACGCACAGACAAATGGTGTGACTTCTGCAATAAATGGACTAATCATGAAACGCAGGAGTGCTACCATCGTATAAGGTACATGAGGGAGCAAGGTATGGCTCAACAACCAACTGGAGCACCTCCGGCACCTAATTACGTACCAAGAATTGGAAACCCCAACTATGCTCATCCTGGAGCCGAAAGAGCACAACCAGTACTAGGGAATCAACCTCCCTTACCTGGAGCTGCTGTTGTGAGGTATATTCAGCCCGAGGAAATTGTTCATGATGGAGCTTTGGTTCCCATCAGTTACTATGGAGGGGAAAGCAGTGAGGATCCAACAAACTATGCTTCATCCTCAAGTGTCTATTATGAAGCACCTACGACTGTCCCTGAAGGAAACTTCAACATGGACATGAACACTCTATGGTTCATAGCCAATGGGGGAGCAAGACCAGGAGGACAGCCTGGACCACGGCCTTATAGGCCTGGACCACCACCTGCTGCTGCACCTCCAGGGCCGTGTTATAACTGTGGAGGGGACCATTGGGTAAGAGATTGCCCTCACCCGAGAAAAGAGAGGCTAGCTACACTAGCATTGCCACCACCAGCACCTGGGTTGCCACCTTTGACACGATTTTGTATAGATTGTGGTATCAAGCACTTTGTGCAAGATTGCCCCAAGAATCCAGACAGCAAAGGGAAGGGCACAGTGGGCATTAACTTGATAGAGATCTTGCCTTCTACTGGATCCCCAAGCTCGTCAGAGTCGGACGTAGTGGTCCCTCTAAAGGCTATTACTAGAGCTCAAGCTAGAGCTAAAGATGAGTTAAAGAGGGGTGATGAGGTAGCACCTACACCTAGCGAACAGAGTAAGAAGTCAAAAGAGAGCTGGAAAGCGAGACGGGCTAGGAGGGCTGCCAGCAGAAGAAGACATCAGGAAAAATCAATCAAAGAAGCAACTGACAAGGATAACAAGTCTAGCACCTCAGATAGTAATCAACCAAAGGAAAAGGGGAAAGAAAACAAAAAGAAAACTCAGCAACCAGCGGGATCAGTTCTAGCCAAAAAACACTACGAACCCTTGGACGCTCTACTACAAGCATATGAGGCTAGACTGAAAACGTTCGAAACGTTAGAAGAGAGATGGAAGAACTACCCTGATGCTTCGCATGAAGCAAGGCAGTTAGAAATCTCGAAACGGTTGATTGAGGCTGCACAAGCCATAGAACTACAAATAAAACAAAGCAGCTTAAAGGAAACTGAAAAAGATCATAGGGTTGGGGAAAGGGAAAAATTTGAACTAACCACAATCCTAGAAGATGAAAACGCAGAAATCCTAGAAGAAGAGAATGACATGGAGCCAGGAATTGTTGAAACTGAACAAGGGTCATTAAAGGTTCAAGGTGCACCAACGGAAATTGAAAAGGAGACCGTCTTAATACCTAACACCAGCATCCCAGAGGTTGAGGAAGAATGGGGAAAACAGCTGTGGGAAGCGGTAAAAAAGATACAGCAAACGGATGAATAAGGTAGTACCAAGCCACCATTTGACGAGTTGGATTTTGATCAAAAAACCCTCGAATTGGAGGTAAGATCTGAATACGGGGATGCAGGGTCAGAGAGCTCAGAAATCAGTAAGGCTGACACGCTAAAAACTTTGCCATCCTATCAGGGGGAATACGAGGCTAAATCTGAAGTTAGGAAAGTTCCCACTCAAAAGTTTCCATCTCCTCCAACGCTTGACATCACAAACCTGTCGGCTCTCATGTCTACGCCTATACGATGTACATTGCCTCTATCAGGAGTGCTAAGAGCGAGGCCAGGACTATGGAAAGAGATTGGCAAATATCTAAAGCAGATTGGAATAGATGTGCCGGTCACTGACAAAGTTCCCATACTAAGAAGTGATGCAGGTCGAAGAAATTTTGAGCCTGTGCCTCTCAACAAGGTAGGCGACTACTGTGAAGGAGAGGACAGCAATACGACAATCCCAGTGGAGTTTAACGAGCAACACACGCTAGCTATCCTTGATATGGGAGTCATGGGGTAGACCAGCATTGCAAAAAACACGCATGAAGCTCCAACTTGCAGATGGATACATTGAAAAACCCATCGGGTTGCTAGAAAAGGTAGTAGTTACGTCCTGTGGGGTTGAATATGAGCATACTTTTGCTGTTGTAGACTTTGGAAAGAACCCAAACTACGATATCATTCTCGGACGTCCCTTCATGAGACAGCTGAAGATGATACAGGATTGGGGGTTCAATTACATTTATCTCAGACAGCAAGAGGCGATAACTCGCATAAACCTTGCAGATCACTCTTACAGAGATGTAGCTAGAACGCCGGTTGAGGACTTTGAATCTGCGACAGTCTCAACTAAGTCTTCTATGCCGTCATGGGTGAACGAGCAGTCCAATGTCTGGATGTGTGGAGCCTCTGAAGGAGAAGGTTCTGAAACAACAAAGAAGGAAGATCAGGCGGATGAGGCCTATATTCCAGAACCATTCCCTGAGGAGAAGTTTGAACCAGATGCATGGGGAGATGTGTTAGCGACAGTGGCTGTGTGTGAATGAAGTAACCCCTACAGTTTTCTGCGATGATGAAGGGTATGACATCGTTCCCTTCCAAATGATAAGTGTCATCCACACAAATGATGACAAGGAGCTTAATCAGGAAGAGAATACCAGTGAGGAAACTAAGGTAGAAAAAACAGAGGCAGTCATAAACGAAATCACGGCTGGGATAAAACATGTAAACATACGGGATGAGATCTCTATACGAGATGTGACCCCAGAACAAGGAGCTAGAAGAGAGTGAGATAGAAGTGGATGATCTTCAAGATCCCATTTTCTACGATGCTTCAGATGAGCTGGATGAATTCGAGGAGGAGCCAGAACCTATCACAGTAAAGATGAGGGACGGGAAGGAAATTGATTTTCCCCACAGCTCCCCAGCTCACAAAAAGCGACGAAGGCGTCAATGCCAGGCACGCACAAAAGGGCAAAGGTACATGCCAGATTACAAAGGGAAAAGCCATTATCTCATGATGGTGAACGCGAGGGACTGTGCCAAGAACAAGGTCACAGATTGCTTCCTCGCAAAAGAAACCAAACCAACCTTGCCCAATAAAACAAAAACAAAGAAAGAGAAACAGGAAACAAAGGAGGGTTCTGAAAAGAGCAGTAAAACAAAGAATTCTAACATGACAAAGTTAGAACGTAAGTCCAAGTATAATGAAAACAAACGGAGGCTACAACAGGTTTGGACCACTGAGATGGAAAGTGAGGACACCAAAGGAGATGATATAAGCGTCCCTTCTCACTTTAAATGCTACACTATTCAGGATAGAAAAATAGTGGTACAACAGCCTATAAGAATGCTACAAACACCTGGTGAGTCGTATGACGGACCAGAGAATGCTAAGAAGATTAACTTAGCAGAAGAAGGTGAGGAGCCAAGGCCAGCATATATCGCTACGGACCTAGAGCCTGAAGAAGAGAAAATTCTCATAGAAACTCTCAAAGAGTACAAGGATGTTTTCGCTTGGTCATATAAAGATTTAAAGGGTGTAGATCCGGCAATATGCCAACACACTATACCTATGACCGAGGATGCAAAGCCAAGCCGACAACACCCTTATACTTACAATGACACTTTTGCTAAGAAGATTAAGGAAGAGATAGATAAACTGATGGAGGCGGAATTTATCTATGAAATTGAGCACACAGACTGGGTATCCCCAATTGTGGTGGTTCCCAAGAAGAATGGAGAAGAATGGAAAACTTCGAGTGTGCGTTAATTTAAAAAAGGTAAATGCAGCCACCATTAGAGATAACTATCCATTGCCTATCACAGACCATGTGATTGAAAGGGTGGCGGGCAAGGAAGCCTACAGCTTTCTAGACGGGTTCTCGGGATATAATCAGGTATCCATAGACCCTAAGGATCAGCACAAGACTGCCTTTGCTGCTGAATGGGGTATTTTTGCATATAGAGTAATGCCCTTCGGTTTAACAAATGCCCCTGCTACCTTTCAACGCTTAATGAGCCACGCTTTCAAGGAATACCTACGGAATTTCCTGGAAGTTTATATGGATGATCTGTGTGTTCACTCTGGCAAACGTGATGAGCATATTGAGCACTTGAAGCTAGTCTTCGAGAAGTGCAGAGTCTACAAAATTTGCCTTAACCCAGAGAAATGCGTATTCATGGTACGACAAGGCAAGATTCTCGGCCATATAGTGTCAAAAAATGGCATATCAACCGACTTTGAGAAGATAAAAGTGATTGTTGAATTGTCAAGGCCTAGGAACGCGAAGCAGGTTCAAGGGTTTATGGGACATTGTGGGTATTATCGTCGATTCATCTACATGTACGCCATAATTGCCAGACCGCTTTATGCGCTCATAACTATTTTCATTTGGACTGAGGAATGTGAGGAGTCATTCAACAAGTTGAAAGAATGCCTGACCTCCGCGCCAATTCTAAAATCCCTTGATTGGAATGTAACTTTTCATGTTCACATTGACGCATCCAATTTTGCTATTGGAGCTATACTAGCGCAGCTTGGTGAGAAAAACATAGATTTTCCCATCTCGTATGCTAGCAGACAGCTAAATGGAGCTGAGCAAAATTATACTACCACGGAAAGAGAGGGACTTGGAATGATCTACGCAGTGAAAAAATTTAGACATTACTTATTAGCAAATAAGTTTGTCTTCTTCACAGATCATCAAGCGCTTCTATACCTTGTAAATAAACCATGCAGCACGGGCCGCATAGAAAGATGGTTCATCATCTTACTTGAGTTTGATTTTACAGTGGTGGTTAAAAAAGGGACTACGCACCAGAGGGCGGACCATTTGTCTCGTCTTTTGAGTGGGGAGTCACCTAAAGGGGTAGACGATGATCTACCAGATGCTTATTTGTTTAACATAGAAATGGTTCCAAGATGGAGTGAGGAGTATGTCCCCTTAATGACAATTGGACAGTTGGACATTCCTCGACCATTGGATGAGAGAAAAGCGTTAGTGTGAGGGGCAGCACCTTTCACGATGCTAGCTGGACGTATGTATTTCTTGGGTCAAGATGGGATTTTACGTCTTTGTATAGAACCTTCCGAGAAAGTTCACTACCTGATGAGCGCTCATGTGACCATTGGCCGTGTCCACATGGCTGGGAATCAAACGTTGAAAAGAGTGCTTTGGGCAGGAGTATGGTGGCCTACTATGAGGGCTGAAGTTCACGATTTTGTAAACACTTGCTTTCAATGTAGAGGCAAGCCACCTAGACCACACGCAACATTGTTTCAAGTTACTGTTGCCCCGAAATGGAGTAAGTATATAGTCGACTACCTGGAACATAGATTGTTGCCCGAATAGGTGAGCCGTGCTAGAAAGAAGGCAATAGAACTTGAATCAAAGGATTATGAGATGATCGCAAATCAACTCTATAAGAGAGGCAAGGACAAACAACTACGGTTGTGCGTCACAGAAACCGAGTACGTCAAGGTGCTCGAACAAGCTCATGCTAGAATTTCAGGTGGACACTTCTCTGCGGATACGACTGCCAAGTCTATCATGACAGCAGGGCTATGGTGGCCTACATTATTTCAGGATGCGATTGAGGATGTGAAGAATGCCAGCGAGTTAAAGTACCTATTCACAGGGATAATATGCCATTGAGACCGATGATGGGAGCACAAGCGTTTGCCAAATGGGGCATTGACTTTGTCGGCCCTATTAATCCTCCAGCCCATAGAACTAGAGCCCAATACATTATTGTGGCCACAGACTACCTTACCAAATGGGTTGAAGCAAAGGCAACTCCCAAGAATGATGCAAGAACGACGGCATGTTTTCTCTATGAGTATGTCTTCACTAGATACGGACTACCAATCAAGATTGTGAGTGACAGGGGAACGCACTTTTTAAATGAGGTAATCCACTATTTACTCGATGAGTTCATGGTGGTGCACAAGAAATCAGCCCCTTATCACCCACAAGCCAATGGGCAGGCGGAGAGCACAAACAAGATACTATGCACAGTGCTCAAGAAAATCGTGGGGAGCTCAAGAACAGACTGGGAATTGAAATTAAACTCTGCATTGTGGGCTTACCGCGTCGCATACAAAACAGCCATAGGCACGACATCGTTCAACATGGTTTATGGCTTGGATGCTATCCTTCCCTTAGAATTCCTTATACCAACGCTGAGGGTAGCAAAGAATTTAGAATGGACAGGCCATGAGTTTTCTCAACGGCTTGAAGCGTTAGAACAGCTTGACGAATTCCGCTTGAATGCAGTCGCAGGGATGTATGCACAGAAAAGAAGGCTGAAAAAGTTTCATGATGATCACATCATCAATAAGGATTTCAAGGTCGGAGATCTAGTCCTGGCATACACTCTCAAGCAACACACGTCAAAGCTGAAGAAGAGGGGAATGGGTCCCTACATTATCCGCAATCTCTCCAATAGTGGAGCGGTTCATCTTGCAACACTTGATGGTGAACCAATGGCAAACTGGATAAGTGGATGTAGGCTCAAAAGATACCATGAGCCCTTAACCCCAAAAATTTTGCAAAGGATTCATGCTGCAAAACAACACAAAACACAAAAAGAAAACCTAAAAGCTGAGGCCATCCGCGAGTCAAAGGAAAGAGCTCAAAAACTTCGCAATCGGCAGTTCAACAAAGCGAATCAGCACGTGTTTATAAGTAACAAGCGGCCAAGAATCTGTCAACTGTCAACTACTGATGGCGATGTGGATCAACTGCGGCCCTATGTGTGTGTGAATGCAGGATTTCAACAAATCCAGCAATATGCCTTAGTAGACACGGGAGCTGACCTTAATTCCATAAGCCACGATTTATGGGTTTGACTGGGAAAGCCATCGCTTAACATGTCTAATACGCAGGTTGCATCATTTGTGGGTGATTGCACTGGTGTTGAAGGCTATTTCCAATTGCCAATATTTCTTAATGGTACTAATCTGGTACACAAGTTTTATGTCATGAGGCCAGGCAAAATGATAGCGTCAGTAATCCTTGGACAACCGTGGCAACGAACCTACAACTGTCGCCCAGAATGGAAGCGCGAGGGAATCCTCTATACATTAGGCGAGCAGGATTTATTTGAGCCCTTCATTGGTGATGAGTGCTATGAAAGTGATGCAGACCAGTTAGAAGACGCACAAAAAGAAGATGAACAGGTGGGAAAACAGACCGACACACCACAGGTACCATTGGAAGGTACGCTGAAAGCAACCCCAAAAAAGCTACCCCTACAAAACAATAAACAAGTAGCGAAGGTGCGCCGTCAGTGGATTCCAAAAAAAATCTATCAACCACAGAAGGGGAACAAGCAAATATGGATTCCCAAGCAGCTGATTAAACCTCAAATTCTTCCAGGAAACAAGCAAAACAAAAAGCTTCCTACAAAAGAGCTGCCAAACAGGAAGAAGCAAGCCAAAGTTTGGGAGCAAAATCCAAAGTACCAAAAGGAACCCAGCAGGCAATCAAAGGTAAAGCAATACAGGTGGATTCCCAAGCGGATGCTGGAAGGACAAGGATACTATGAAGGCAACTCATAGGTTTGGATTGCAAAAGCAAAATTGGCTACAAGCGTACTCAGCGGACGAACAAATTATACAGAAGCCAATGACTAACACAACACAGAGTTGGAGGAAGCAATATGTTATGGCCAATCCAAATACAAAGGGGAACATTTCAAAATCCAACAACCACCCTCTGATAACCACGTCCACAAAGCAAAACAATGTGCGCTTCACACGAGAGCAAAAAGGGAAGTGGGTACCTCAGCTCAAAGCCCTTCCTGAGGGAGAACAAAGATGGCAAACAAAGGTTCCGCAACTTGAACCAATTACTAAACAAACCACTCAAAAATGTCCGCTAAGCATTAAAGAGCGAGCTGGGCTATTGCAATGCAAGTTATTTGGGCGGTCATCTATGTAGCACTACAAGACGTAGTCAACAAGATGCAGTAAAGGCATCAAAAACCGACAAAACTCTTGGTAAGGATGAGTGCACCAACCTCGACAGCAGATGCCCTTGGACTATATTTGCTCCAAGACCTCCATCTTGCACAGCATACTCCTTTTAACATGCATTGACTGTGATGGCATAATAGGGCTACATTACACGGCCTTGCATAGGCACAGTTTAATCACCCAAGCACGGAGCAGCTAAAAGCGGTCAACAAACTAACCCCTACAAAGCACTTAGAGACAGCATCCGGGGACGGATACTCCTATAGGTGGGGGGGAGGGACACCAAGAGACAGCACTTCAAGCTGATCTAACATGCTCTTTGAGAACAGGGTCGTTTGGGCAATGTTTTTATCTATTGTAGTAACGTATTCTGGCTTAGTTTTAAGTTTGATTGCGTTATTTTTTTTGCAAAACTCTGTTAAGAGTCTGCCCAAACAAGTCCAGAACGATAGGGGATACTGCCAAATGATAACCCCTAGGTGTGAGTTGTATATATGTATATACAGTAGGCGAATTATTAGTATTTCGTAGCAAATAAGTCAGTTTTCGGCTCTAATGGATGCCTGAAAGAGTCAAAACTAGACACCGCTCTGCTAAATTTGTTGACCTGGGTAACAAGGTAGTTAATGATATTTTTGGGTGGGCTTTTGTTATTTTTTGCTATTTTTTCTTATTTTTCTCTATTTTTCTCTAATTTTCATTCAGAAAATAAAAATAATTAATAAACAGGTTCAGAAAGTGATTGCGGTTGTAAACGCCTGATCTACACATCAAGATGGACAAGTGGGACAAATATGAGCGCAATCGGTGAAGGTCAAATTTTTCACTTATGGGCCACGTGTGCGCCGGCGCAATAATAAGCTAACAGGGGCTCCGGGACTCCAAATGACGAACAGTCTGAAGCAGGAAGTATCTAACATGCATTTGGGGACTAACTGGGTAATAAAATCACATGCATTAGTTGGCCGAGGCGGGGGGTATATACGCGAGAGCACTTAGCTCAAGTCATTATTCACTTTTTAGCTTGTGAGAGAGAGAAAAGAGCATTTGTGACCTAGAGCGACCGGAGCTTCCTCGCGACCGCACGCCCACCCTGCTCACACACAGCTGACGCCATGAGAGGTAAGGCATCTAGACTCACTAATGAACACCTTGATTCATGCATATCACGCGCACACATCACATACGGGGCGCACGAGGGTAAAACGGTAAAATTTGACCTAGAGCTAAAATTGCTTGATCTAGCCACATGGGAGCACAAACCAAATAACTAACATGACCAAAAGGTGACCAAATGCAAGCAGAACAAGCCCTAGACCTCAAAACCCTGAAACCCTAATTTTGGCTGCCTGCATGAAAAGCGCGCTTTTCATGATTAGGGGGAACCAGCACTGAATTCCCACATTTGACCTTACACACATGTCACTCATGGTTGGATCATCACATTTCATACTTGAAACTTGAAAGTGCATGAGTGGGGTGGCAAAAAGTAGCACATGGACACTGTTCACACAAAGACAAATGGTCATTTTGCACCTAAGGGATGGACTAAAATCACCATCAAGGGTATGAGGCCAAAAGGGGTGTCTACTAACATCACCTAACATGCTAGAAAAGCTACAGTCACCAAAAACTCTCCAGGCTAGTAGATGATGAAAAGTGCGCTTTTCATCAAGTAAGCCTTCTGACCAAAAGCAGTAAGAAGTGACCATACCAGCTCATCAGGGACATCAAGAGGAGGTATCCTAGCTATTGGTTCATGAGATGGTGAACATGCAGGTGTCAATAATAGCCAAAATGCACAGAAACAGACACAGAAAGTGGCCAGAATGGACCCCAAGTGACTTCAAAAATCACCAAGGGGAATTTAGGACCATATGGGGCTCATTTAACACAAGTAGAACAAGTCTGTGGGCTTGAGGTGATGTATAGGTGGGTCCAATTGGCGGCATCGTCATGATAGGCTGTGTAGGAGGTAACGGGGTGAATTTGCTAGTGCTTGGAATGTCACTTGCCGGTAATGGTTGTGTTCCCATAC
This sequence comes from Cibotium barometz, assembly GCF_041138505.1. Lineage (NCBI taxonomy): Eukaryota > Viridiplantae > Streptophyta > Polypodiopsida > Cyatheales > Cibotiaceae > Cibotium > Cibotium barometz. The sequence goes on from NC_141094.1 coordinate 46,511,550, forward strand.
ATTCATATGGTGCGTAGCTCATTGGGAGGGGTTCCGCAGCTACATGGAATGGCACTCGCCGATAACGGGGTGAATTTGCTAGTGCTTAGAATGGCACTTATCGGTAATGGTTGTGTTCCCATACATTCATATGGTGCGTAGCTCATTGGGAGGGGTTCCTCAGCTGCATGGACTATAGCAAAAGTTGAGGCGATCATGGAGGGTTCACCATTGTAAGCACGTGAGACAATCATGGAGGGATCATCTCGGCTCTTCAAGGGGGTCTCCATTTCTTTCAAGGTTGACCCACGAGACTCATTCGTCTGAACATAATAGATGGAACCCTCACTTGGAATGGACACTCCCAACTTAAAGCGTTCTTCCATGATAATTTGATTTATGCAGTCACCTAGCATCTTCTTGAATTCGGGGTATGTAGTGGCGGCTACAATATGAGCTCTCAACTCATCCCATGACACTGGGTAGGTGTGCTTTGTGGCTTTGTTATGCAGAGTTTGTGTTTTGACTGCATATTCCCAGTTCACAGTGTGAAAGATTCTTGAATCTATGGATGGTTCATTCTCCATTTTAGCTTTTCCCTTGTCGGCAACTCTTTTAGCTTTGACCTAACGCTCGATCAATCGTTGTTGACCTCGCAAAGTGGCCTCTGTTTCAAGTTGGCGAGCTAATTGGAGAGTTCTCTCAATTTGTTGTAATTCCTCATGAGTCATGCCATTGAGGGCGAGCTCTATTTCTTCATTGTCAGCATCGGGTGTGGTATGCCAACTTCAATGTGTGGAATCCCTCGTTAGCGAAGTATGAACTGACCTCTTCCTCGGTGGGAGGATCGGTAGGGGCATTGGTATTTGTGTTGCCTAGGCCGATGAAATTAGAGAACCTATCCAACACACTTGCACTATTGCTAGAAGCCTCGACTCTCGGGTCATTTCCTTCTTCGTAAGCACTCATAGTGTCACTAGAAAATGAAGATTTGCTAAAGATTCGGCAAAGGCTGGTAATTGCACTAGAGCGAGACTCTACAGAGGGGCCTGTGCCAAGGCTAGGAAGGGATCGCGGATCGTTTGAACCACTTTCTTCAGGCGGTTGAATGATACGTACGGATCTCAAGTTCATAGGCCTCTAACTACAATCATGGATTGGATTCAGCTCGTGTGTTTTCCAAGAGAGGGGTTTTCTTGGGTAGGGGTGGTTGCACAGGACAAAATGGGAGTATTTTCTAGACAGTTTTCTATAATGCAAGCAACTGGTTTGTAAGCAATATAGGGTGCACGAGCTCCAACTCCAATTAGAACAGATTTGGCTTCTATCTATGGTAGTTGCAAGGTTGAAAATACAGCTAGTGAATCCTATTGAGACTAGAAGAGGTGGGCCTTGTGCGTGAAGTGGGTTGCACTCACACTTACACTGCCCGTGTTCCTCGCAAAATTCACTACACACAAGATTGGAATTAGGATATGAGGGTTTCTTACTGACCTTCTTCTTCTTGGCCTTGGGCTGGGGGAGGCGGGATAGGATTAGGTGCATCTAAGACCGTTACGGTTGTTGGAAAGGGTTTCTACGGGCTATCTGACACACAATTCTCCCTCGGCGTCTATAACCTACATACACATAGGAATCCCAACACCAGTGTGCATGGATTTACCTTTGTTCAATGGATATCAAGACGCTATGAGAGATTTTGGGTACATGATAAAGTGTGGAGTGACGTTGAAGGTGAAGGGGTCTGCACTCACACAAACACTGTTGATGCTTGTTACAACAAACCCTACACATAAGTCTCAATTTTTTTCCCTTTTTGCATGTTTTCTTGGGGTTCACGTTTCAGGTGTCCTTTTTGGGTGTGATCACAAATACCTTAAAGTGTCAGATTTTCTACGTTTTGTTCAATGTTCCATGTGCTAGGGATCTTGTCTTGACGACTGAGGGGATAGCAGAGTGTCTAGGGGGATGTTTAGATCCAGAGCAGTGGTTGGCCTCTCTCGATAACTCTTGTGAGCTGTGATTAACAAGAGCTTACCACAATATTCACCGAAGGGAGTATCGACACACTATACGTATGAATCCCAACACCAACGGGCGTGGATTTGCTTTTGTTCAATTGCTGATAGAACACTTTGAGTTTGATTAGGTGGGTGAGAAGGGATAGATGGGTAGATATGTTGAAAGTGTAGAGGTCTACACTCACACAAACACTGCTGGTGTTTTTTACACTTAACCCTACACATGAGAGATAAGTTCTATCCCAATCCCATTGCTGGTTTTTGTTTTCTTTTGAGTTTTTATGGATGCTTTTATATGTTTTGCAGGGTTTTTTTGATGTTTTTTGGTTTTTTGACAAGGTTTTTCTATATATGTTTTTGGGATATTTGCTTTTTTTACGAATGAACATGAAAGAGAAAAACAAAAGCAAATTGCAAAGGGGGCTATGCACACCTTGATTCAACGGTTGATGTTGTCGTGCGTCCAACTGCAAGATCAGAATGCTTGCCTGCATCCACAGAGGATTAAATGTGTGTACTGCCATCTTTTAGGATATTGGACAAGTGCTTAACTAGGTGCGCATGTGGGAATGTGTACAAAAAAGTAATAACAGTATATACATACACATATATACATACACACCACTTAACAATGGAGGGGCCTCTTTTACACAAAACCGGTCAAAAATTTGTCTAGCATGCAAACATAGCCTTTGAATGTCAATTAGGATCCGACTCAGGGCCTAGTCGGTAATTGATAAGGTTCAAGAGTCTAGGCCTTGAATTACTGAGAGGGCTAGCCCGGTACGACTTGATTCTTGCGAGTAAATCTCTTTTCTTGTCAAATACACCTTTCAGCACGTGAACCCAAGCTAATGATAGCCGATTGGATGCAAAGTAATCTAGATATGTTGAATTAGCCAAGGCTCACTAACACATCCAATCTTGGTGGGTTCCTGTCTTGTTAAGACAATCAATTAGGCCTTATAATCAGAAAACCAATTTTGTGCGTGAACCTGACCTTAAAGCCTCGGAATTAGTCAAATCTTGTTCTACTCGTCGAAGACAATGTGATAACTCTTCCTAAGAAGTTTGGTTTGCAACCGAGTCGGTTTGGTCGGTCGTTTGGGTCTTACTGATGAAATATCAGTTTCGCATGTGAACGTGACCTCACTTGACTTGATTTAGTAAAGAGTGTTATCACTATGTAGAACTATATATGGCGAAGGGGCTCAATTAATTTGGGCTCATTTCGGGCTCATCGGGCCGTCTGTTAGAGGCCTCGTGTCTAGAAGCTTGTTTTGCACGTGAATGTAGTCTAAATTGCTCGGATTGAACTAAGCTTGGTTTTGCTTGTGCAAAGCAGCCCAAGGATGCCTCGTTTTAGCTTTGGTCCAAAACCGAGTTCGTTTGGTCATGGTTGTTAGCCTCTATGCTAAAAGGACTCTTTTACGTGTGAATTGGTAAATTCTTAGTTCAGCCTATGGAGTTCAGTGTAATGAACGCTCGTTTTAAATTTGGTTCAATTCCGATCCCGTTTGGTCGGGTTCCCACGGGAACAAGCAATTTTTATCAAAATTCACTGCACAGCACGTGAATGCCCTCTAAATTTTGATTTTTAGCCAAGTGATGGCTTGCCGGTATGCTCATAGGTAGGCCGGATAGGTGTGTGAAATTTGTTTCAATCCGACACTATTTGGACGGGTTCACGCGGTTACGGAAAATTTACCCTTTTTTGTTACTTTTTTAAGCTCCAAGTGTGTGCGGGGGTGCACGTGTGCACTTTTTGTTCTCGTGGACAGTGTAGCCGGAGGGTAGTAATGCCCGGGTATGCTTACACAGGCCTAGGTATGCCTACGGCCTCCAAACTGCGTGTATGTGCCTCATTTATTTATGCATGTAGGGGGGGGGCGGGGATCCATGTGTGTGTGCGAGGGTGCTTGCTTTTAATGCATGCGGGTGTGTGTGTGTGTGTGCGCGGATGTGTATGTGCGCGTGTGCATGTGTAGGCATATGCGTGTGGACAACGTACGCCCTTTTTTTTGGTTTATTATTATTTTAATTTTTTTGTGATTAAAATTAATTAATTAATTAATTAAATGTGCGTGTGTGCATGCCCTTAAGTGCATGCATGTGCGTGAAAATGAGAGAAAAAAGAAGGGGGTTTTGGGGGGGGGGACGTACCTTGTGTGTGCGCTTGCGGATTCCGAGCAGGTGTCCTTGCGGGTACGTGTGTTTCGGCCGAGAGGGGGGGCGGGTGTCGGCTCTCGGGTGTGGGGGCGGGTGTCCGCTCTTTGCTCCGAAGGGGGTCTGCGGCGTGGGGGTGCGAGAGAGTGTGCGGAAGAGTGGGGGAGGGTCTCTCTTTTTAAAGCTTTAGAAAAAAGCTTGCTTGAAAGCTTTATTAAAAGCTTAACTAAAAGCTTATTTTAGAAGCTTATATTGAAAGCTTTAACTAAAAGCTTTAACCAAAAGCTTATTTTAAAGCTTATATTGAAAGCTTTAACTAAAAGCTTTAACCAAAAGCTTTGACGGACGGGGAGAGAGAATAGAAGAAGAAAAGGAGAAGAAAGAGAAGGAGGAAAGAGAGAAAGAGGAGAGAGGTCGTTGTTGACGTGGCAGAATTCAACATGTGGCGGTGGTGTATCAGCTGATTGGGCATGGGCTCCTAACACGTGGTGGTGGGATCTGCTGACAAGGCGAGGGCTCCTGACATGTGGCGGCCGGATCTGTTGACTGGGCACGGGGTGACGTGACGGGGGGCACGCTGAGCTAGCGGATCGCGGTGACGTGGTAGGGGCGCACGCTGACTAGGCGGACCGGAGGTGAGGTGGCAGAAGATGGGTGAGCTGGCGGGGGGCGGGCCTGCCACGTGTCAGTTGGGGGGGTGGGGGGGGGAGGTTCACACTGGGGAGGAGGGGGTGTGAGAGGGGGGAGGTTCACACTGGGGAGGGGGGAGCGTGGGAGAGAAGGCTCACACGGGAGGAGGGGGTGTGAGAGGGGAGTGTGAGGGAGGAGAGAGAGGGGAGATCCGAGAGAGGGTTAGGAGGGGTTTGTGTGAGAGAGGGGAGAGGGGGTTAGAGGAGAGGGGTGTAAAGAGAAAGACAAGGAGAGAGCTAGAGCTCTTGCAAGCACACACACACACTCTCACAAGAGTACACAAGGAAGGAGGCTGAAATCTTCTTCTTCTTCTTCACCACTACAAAGTGATAAGCAAGGTCTACTCAACATAAAGAGAGTACAACATAAATAGAGTGTATGTACAACGGTCAATGTAAAACCGCTAGTGAGTGAGTTGGCAAGATAAGAGTGCCATCACTCTCAGTAGGTAGACCCGTCGGTGAAGTCCACAGCTGTAGTATCACTGGCGTGGGGAATCAGCCAGGAGAACCACGTGTAGAGCTTGATATCTCAACACTCCCCCTCAAGCTCAATGCCATCTCCCGTACTCCAAGCATCGCTCAAAATTGCCGCAGCTTCTCTGCTCCAAGGGCCTTCGTGAAGATGTCTGCAACCTGCTCATCTGTCATAAGTGAGGTCTATGTCACCAGCCAAGACCCTCTCCCTGACAAAATGGTAGTGCACCTCAATGTGCTTCGTCCTCGCATGGAACACTGGGTTCCGTGCGTTGTCACAATAAATGACAACCGGTGCCTGTACCTGTATCCCCAAATCACCAAGTAGCATCTCCAACCATGCTACCTCACATGCCGCCACCGCAGCACCCCTGTACTCTGCCTCTGTACTCGATAAAGCAACCGTGGGCTACTTTTTGCTGCTCCAAGTGATAGCAGCACTCCCAAGTGAGAACATGAAGCCGCTGGTAGATCGTCGATCACTCACACTACCAGCCCAATCTGCATCTGTGTACCCATAAAGCTGCAACTCACTGCCAGCCTCATAAAAGAGTGCATAATCCAAAGTAGCACTCACATAACGCAATGTGCGCCTCACTGCATCCAAGTGTGGCTTCCTTGGAAGCTGCATAAACTGACTCTCCAAGCCAACCGTGTAACTCAAATCCGGCCGCGAGATAGTCAAGTAGATCAAGCTACCCACAATCTTTCGATACATGGTAACATCCTCAAGCACTTGACCCTCATCAGCCCTCAACTTCAAATTCTGATCTAAAGGCATAGAAATAGGCTTACAATCAGCCATACCACATTTGGATAGCATATCCAATGCATATTGCCTCTGTGACAGCCATATGCCTTCTTTCGTGCGTACTATCTCAATGCCCAAGAAGTACCGCAGCTCTCCCAAATCCTTCATGTCAAACTCCTGCTTCAAGAGAGTCTTTACATGCTCTATCTTAGCCACATTATCACCTCCAACAATCAAGTCATCCACATAAATGCATATGATGACAATTCCATTCTCATTCTTGCGCACATACAACGAGTGATCCGCATCAGCCATATGAAAACCAATGGAGACTAAGCATGCTACAATTCTTGCATGCCATGCTCTAGGCGCTTGCTTCAGCCCATACAAAGCTTTCTTAAGCTTACATACATACATGGGATGCCTCACATCCTCATATCCCTGTGGCTGCTCCATATACACTTCTTCCTGCAAGTCACCATGCAAGAAGGCATTCTTTACATCCATTTGATGCAACATCCATCCTTTTGACACAGCCACTGCTATAATAGCACGAACGGTAGCCATCTTAGCTACGGGGCTGAAAGTCTCCTCATAATCAATGCCATAAGTTTGCGCATAACCTTTGGCTACCAATCTAGCCTTGTACCTGCTTATGCTGCCATCTGCATTGTGCTACACTTTGTAAACCCACTTGCAGCCAATCACATTCATGTCTTTTGACAAAGGGACCAAATCCCATGTCTCATTTGCATCAAGTGCAGCCATCTCTTCATCCATGGCTTTCTCCCATTTGGCTTCTCCAACAGCCTCATCAAAGCATGTGGGTTCTACATCCTGCACAATCTTTGCCATATATGCGCAATGGCGAGCCACATAGCTATCATACATAAGCCGTTGCACAGGTTTTTTCTCCCTTGTAGACCTTCTCAACCTTTCATGCATGCCTTCCATAGCCTTCTTTACACTTGGTGTCCTCAAAGAGGGTATCCCAAACTCCTCATCAAGGCTATGCTCAGAACCACTTGAGTGACCATCTACATCATCATAACCTGCACTCAAATTTGGCAACCCTGGGGCATCCTCAACCTTTTCTTTTCCCTTTCTTGATACATTTGATGAGCTAGCAGGGCTCTCCCTTTCACGCAACCTGCCACTCCAAGGCTTATCAACAGCACTTGAGCTAGGTGACCCTTGCGGTCCACTCAAAACCTGTGAAGATGGACCTGCATTTTCTGTCACCACATTCTCTTTTACATCAGCCCCAATAACCTGTTTCACTTCAGCATACCAACTTGCCATCTCATCAAAAACAACATCCCTGCTCACCCTCACTTGACGCGTGACAGGGTTGTAACATTTGTACCCTTTTTGCTCAAGAGAGTACCCAATGAAAACACATTTTTCAGCCTTTGGATCAAGCTTGGTTCGCAGCTCATCCGACACATGCACATAAGCAATGCATCTAAACACTTTTAAATGCGACACATCAGGTTTCCTACTAGAAAACTTCTCCTTAGGTGTCACATCATGCACTGCAGCAGTAGGGGTCCTGTACAAAATATATACAGCTGTAGACACAGCTTCAGCCCAATAACAATGAGGCATGTTTTTTTCAGCCATGAGTGCTCTTGCAACTTCTGCAATGTGCCTGTTCTTTCGCTCAGCAACACCATTTTGCTGCGGAGTATACCTGCATGAAAACTGCCTCTGAATTCCATGCTTTTTCAAAAAACTGCTAAACTCATTGGAGAAGTATTCTCCCCCTCCATCTGACCTCAGGCACTGCACATACTTTCCTATCTGCTTTTCAACCATAGCTTTGAAATTCTGAAAGTGAGTAAACACCTCACTTTTCTCCTTCATGAAATACACCCATACCTTGCGAGTATGGTCATCAATGAAAGTGACATGAAACCTGCATCCACCCATAGACGCAGTCTTCGCTGGACCCCATACATCCAAATGTACCACTTCGAGCACATTACTGCTTACATGTTTATCATGCGGAAACGCACCTTTTGCCTGCTTTCCAAGTTGGCATGCTTCACAAATTTTTTGCATATCAGCAACTTTGAACATTGGCAAACCTGTCACAAGTTCTTTGCTTTGCATTGTTTTTAGCCTTTGCACATTTACATGTCCAATCCTTTTATGCCAGATTTCAACATCTGCAACAACACCTGAACCTTGTGCAAACATAGCAGCATTCATCTCGGGCACATTTACATCAAGAGTAAACATTCTGCCCACTTTCTTTCCCTGCGCAACCAGCTTTCCATTCTTCTTGTACTCTTCTACATAGAGTCCATCTGCATTAAATCGTACCTGCAAACCCTGCTCAACCATTTGCCCAACAGAAACCAAGTTCTTTGTTATGTTGGGGACATGAAGTACATCAGCCAAGTACTTCACATTGCCATCCTGTAATGACAATGGCACATTCCCTGTATGTGCAATAGGATGTGCAGTATCATCCCCAGTCTCTACATAGCCAGGATTTTGCAAGGCCTGCAACTCTTTGAACCATTCACCATGGCTGGTCATGTGATTCGAAGCACCTGAATCCACATACCATACATTCTCACAGCTATTTGATACATTTGCAGACATAGTATTCAACATGTGCTGCATCACAAACAGCCTCTCTGAATCATTTGTATTTCTGCTGGTAGACGCATAGTTGTTTTGCTGCCTTCTACCACCCTGATTTCTTGATGGACAGTCACGTTCAAAGTGACCTGTTCCACCACAACCCCAACATTCTCTGTTATCATTTTCAGCATTGTTTCTTTGAAAATTTCTGCGACCTCTCCCCCTGTCTCTGGACTATCCTCGTCCACGCGTGTTTGATCCCTGCTCGTCATTTGACTGCTGCTGATTCTGCTGGTTTTGATTCTGGTTGTTGCGGCCACGGCCACGTCCTTGGCCTGCACCACGCCCTCTACCTCTTCCTCTGTTTGAGTAGAAGGCCTGCTCAGAACTGTTTCTGCCCTGTGAAGACGATGCATCTTCACCAAGATTCTTCTCTTCAATAACCAACAAGGGGATCAAGTCTGAAAACGTGGGAATATTTTCTCGAGTCTGAATAGAGGTCTTGAACTGCTTGTATGCAGGCGTCAAACCTCGCAAGCATACCTCTACCTTGTCGTCATCTTCAACTGTAACTCCAATAGAGGCGAGAGATTCACAGATGCTCTTTATCTTCAGGGTATAATCGTTGATAGACAGGCTCTCCTTCTTGACTGTATTCAAGTCATTTTTCAATTGCAACTTCCTTGCCTTTGTATTTGTGGTATCATAAGATACCAACCTGTCCCATGCCTGTTTGGGTGAAGTGGCATCCTGTATATGCCCAATCATGCTGTCATGTATGCTAACAGACAGCCAATACATCACCTTCCTTGCTCCTTGATTCCATTCTTTGAATGCCTTTACCTGCACAGCACTGGCATTCTCTTCAGGTAACTCTGGTGCATCTTCCTGGTCACCTTCTATGTACTCCCAATAGCCTTTTCCCATCAAGAAGTTGGTCATTCTGAACTTCCAAGCATGGAAGTTGTTCTTATCCAACTTCTCACTGACAATATTGTTAAGACCATCATTGTTTGCCATTTCTGCACAAAATCAGAAACCTGCACAAATAGACTATTTGTCTGCAGCGGTGCCCAAAACACGCAGTATGTCACTGCCAATCACCACAATATGCATACATGTACCAAACAACACCTGCAACACTCTTATGCAGTGTCTGCACTGTCTGTATGCACAAATCTGGTGTCTGCACTCCAAAAATCAGAGACCTGTAGAAACCCGAAAACTCACCCGAGAGCACGCAAACGCACTGTATCTCAAAAACGGAGGCCGAGATGAACCCGAAACACAGTTTCGGCCGCACGCGCGTAGTACAAAGTACTGCGCACCACTCCAAGCTGCACAGACCTGTGAAGACAGCTCCTCAATCTGAGCTTTCTGCCGGCACCTCCCGGGTGACCACCGCCAAGGTGTAGTAGGGCACAAAGGGGAAACCCTAGACCGCTTCCGCCGCTTCTCTTGCTTGCTGCTCACAGCTCCTTAGCCACACCAGGCTCTGATACCATGTAAAGAGAAAGACAAGGAGAGAGCTAGAGCTCTTGCAAGCACACACACACACACACACAAGAGTACACAAGGAAGGAGGCTGAAATTCTTCTTCTTCACCACTACAAAGTGATAAGCAAGGTCTACTCAACATAAAGAGAGTACAACATAAATAGAGTGTATGTACAACGGTCAATGTAAAACCGCTAGTGAGTGAGCTGGCAAGATAAGTGTGCCATCACTCTCGGTAGGTAGACCCGTTGGTGAAGTCCAGCTGTAGTATCACTGGCATGGGGAATCAGCCAGGAGAACCACGTGTAGAGCTTGATATCTCAACAAGGGGAGAGAGAAGGGGTTAGAGGGAGGGTGTGAGGGGAGGGTAGGGAGAGGTAGAGAGGAGGGGAGGGGGGAATAGAGAGAGAAGGGGAGGAGAGGAGGGAGTCTAGTGAGAGGGGGGGAGAGGGGAGAGAGAGGGTTAGGGGGGGTCGCGTGAGAGAGAGGGAGAGGGGAGAGAGAAAGAGGGAGTGGGTGAAGGGGTGTGAGGGAGAAGAGAGAGGGGGAGGAGAGGGAGTCTAGTGGGAGGAGAGTAGAGAGAGATTAGAGAGAGAGAGAGAGAGAGAGAGAGAGAGAGAGAGTGGGAGGGGGTTCTAGGGTGGAGAGAGAGTTAGAGAGAGAGAGAGAGAGAGAGGGGAGATGGGGGTAGATAGGAGAGAGAGAAGGGGGTTCTCGGGTGGTGAAGGGAGTGTAAGGGGAGCCAGTGCGGGGCGGGTAGAGGGGGAGAGAGAGAGAGAGAGAGAGAGAGAGTGGGAGGGAGTTCTCAGGGGTTAGAGAGAGAGTGAGGGGGTAGTTCTAGAGAGAGAGTAAGGGATGCGGGTGCATACGTGGGGAGGTGAGGGCCCGTGGAGAAGGAAAAAAGGAGAGAGAGAGTGAGTGGGTGCGGGTGCGGGTAGAGAGAGAAGGTGAGAGGGAAAGCGGGTACGGGGCGGGTAGAGAGAAAGAGAGGGATCTTGTGGGAGAGGAGAGAAAAAGCGAGAAAAGGAGAGCGTAGAGAGAGAGAGGTGAGGGGCGTGGGTATGTGGGGGGTGAGGGGCCTGCGGAGAGAGAAAGTGTGAGGGGAAGTGGGGTCTAGGGCATGTCTAGAGAGAGAAAGAGAGAGTGTGAGTGGGTGCGGGTAGAGAGAGAAAGTGGAGCGTAGGGGTAGCGTGTGCGGGGCGTGTAAAGAGAGGAAGGAGAGAGGAGAGAGAAAGCGAGAAAAGGAGAGCGTAGAGAGAGAAGGCATGAGGGATCTTGGGGGAGAGGAGAGAGAAAGCGAGAAAAGGAGAGCGTAGAGAGAGAAGGGGTGAGGGGCGTGGGTATGCGGGGGGTGAGGGCCCGCAGAGAGAGAAAGTGCGAGGAAAAGTGGGGTCTAGGGCAGGTCTAGAGAGAGAAAGAGAGAGGGTGAGCGGGTGCAGATAGAGAGAGAAAGTGGAGTATAGGGGTAGCGGGTGCGGGGCGGATAAAGAGAGGAGGGGGAGCCGGGTCTAGGGCAGTTCTAGAGAGAGAAAGAGAGAGTAAGCGGGTACGGGAGAAAAAAATGGGGGAGTGAGGGAGAGGGTAGAGAGAGATAGAAAGGAGTAAGATGTGTGTGTGTGTGTGTGTGTGTGTGTGACCGAGAGAGAGGAGAGTATGTATGATTAGTGAGAGAGTGAAAAGAGGCAATTCTAGAGAGAGAATGGGGGTGCACGTACATGTGTATGTGGGGGGTGAGGGCCCGCGGAGAGGGAGAGAGAGAGAGAGTAAATGGGTGCGCTAGAGAGAGAAAATCGAGGGGGGGAAGAGAGAAAAATAAATAGATGAAAAAAAAAAGATAAAAGAAAATAAAAAATAAAAAAGGAGAATTAAAAATAAAAATAGCAATAGAAAATAAAAATAGAAAATAAAATTAAAAATAGAGAAAGAAATTAGAAATTAGAAATAGAAATAAAAATGGGAATAAATAATAAATAATAAAAATAAAAATAGAAATAGAAATAAAAATAAAAATAGAAATAGAAATAGAAATAAAAATAAAAACTTAGAAATTTAAAAAGAGGTTAAAGAATAAAGTAAAATGTGAAAGAAGAGGAGGAGTGCATGCGTGTGGGTATGTGCACGTGGCGGCGGCGGACCCAGGTGTGTGTGTGTGTGTGTGTGTGTGTGTGTGTGTGTGTGTGGATCCGAAACCGGGGTGCCGCGAGCCGGAACTGGGTGTGTGTGAGAGAGCGGGTGCGGTGCCGATGACGCGGCAGAGCCGGTGATGTGGCAGAGCCAGAACTGGGTGCGTGTGTGTGCGCAGATCCAACACCGGCGCCGATGACATGGCAGAGCCGATGATGTGGTGGAGCCAGAACCGGGTGTGTGTGTGCGCGGATCCAACACCAAGGTGCGATGTCAGAACTGAGAGTGTGGAGAATTAAAAAAATAATAAATAATAAATAAATAAATAATACAAATAAATAATAAATAAATAAATAATACAAATAACAATAGAAAAAAATAGAAAATAGAACAAAAAAATTAGGGAGAAAATACACGCGCGTTCCCTCGTGAGGAGAAGGCGCGGGGCAAGTGTCAGCGGCAAGAAAAGCACTGCAAGCGGGCAGCGAAGCGCCCGGGACGCATACCCGGCGCTACGAGTGGCGCTTGGAGTGGATTTTTCGGCGCTTAACGGTGCCAAAATAAAAAATTAAAAAGAGAAAAATAAAGAGCAGATCACCATGATTATTTTTATTTTCAAATTTTTTGGGGCGAAGGCGTGCGTCCAAATGGACGGCCGGACACGGGTGGGTGACCTTGAGTGTGAAACGGGCGTGTTGGGTATCAATGCGTTCGGTTTGACAAGAAGATTCCTAATCCATCAAAAAAATTCAAAAAATCACCATCATGCACGCGCAATTCATAATTTTTAGCAAGTTCGTGCGTACACGCAAGCGGACGCATAACTTGACCGTATGGGGTCAGATCGCCGAGCTATTTTGTAGGCGTATTCACCTCATATCCTACATCACTCCTACCAATCCTTGACCTTATTGGATTTCCGAATCACCTGTTCCTATGCGGTCTACTCGGGCGCCGACAAAGGCGTCCCGGGAGCCAAAAATGGACGTCCCGGACTCCGATCAAACCCGAATCACGCCGGAATAGGGTGAGATGGTTCAGCCAATATCTACTTACTCTATTTCATGAGTCTATAAAGTTTTATCCCCATTGGATTTTGTTTGAGCGCGTAGAAGTGGATTTTCATTCGCTTTTTTGAAAAAAGTGTCGGATGCGAACGTCTACATACGTAGACGGAGTGCTCCCGCTTGCTTCGTGCGTCAAATTAGGTCCTGATCATCACCTTGCATAGCTTAGGACTAGGACTATGCACCCTAATTAATGCTACTTGAATGGTGACGCTCATTTATGCGCAAGAGCGGATCTAGACATTTGGAGAAAAGCATCAGAAACGGATGCCTACATGCCTAGACGGAGCGCTCCCGCTTGCTTCGAGCATCAAATTAGCCCCTGATCATCACCTCGTGTAGCTAAGGACTAGGACTATGCACCCCAATCGTTGCTACATGAACGGTGATGCTCGTTTGTGCGCAAGAGCGAATCTTCACTCTCTTTTATGTACAAAAAACAGTCCCAAGTATTCCTACGAGCGATTTGGGTACCATCCAACCTCCAACAACGGCGTTGTATGGCATGTAGATAGTCAATTTTGATCTACACAACCTAATTAGACTTCCCCATTAAACAAAAGTGAGTTTGGACACTTCGTTTGACGGGTATGGTCCAATTCAGGTCGTAGTTTATCAAAATTATGCATAAATTTCATATTTGAACCATATACTTACACACACCGTATCTTCATCGTCGTAGGTCCCATCCGCATGATTAGATACTCTAAAATAATGCTACAATCCGTCATGACCCCGGCACTACTCCGAGCGCGCAAGGAGGGCGACGACCTTAGTTCACCACCCAGCCATAGAGGAGAATGGGGATGCCTTCCCCATTTTTGGGTCTTATAGTGTCTAGCCTGTTGTCCACACTGACCCGGCCGCCCGTATACTCCAACATGGGCATTCTCACCCACTGAACCCCGGATGGCCATCTGGTCGATCATCAGCAGTCACCCTAGCATTACAGCCTACGTGACATTACCCCCCCCTTATGAAGAGTTTTCGTCCTCAAAAACAACATGGGAAAATCTCTTGGCAATCGCAGTACGACGTTCCCAAGTTGCCGCTTTCTCGTCTATGTCTGTCCACTTAATTAATACCTCCTGGTACACTTTATGGTGAGTTTGTCTATCGCGATACCCTAGAATCCTCTCCGGTTCATGTGGTATCTTTGGTGGCTCTATCAAGTCTACCAAAATCTCTGGAGATACTAAGTTCTCTAATTCATGTAACGTGGAAGACAGGGTGAGCTTGAGAACTCTCCGGTAACTTAAGCTTGTAGGCTATGTCCCCAATTTTCTTTAGGACTTTAAAGGGACTACAATATCTTGGTGAAAGTTTATTACACTTTCCCGTTTTCATGGTTTCTGACTTCGCAGGAACTTTTAGGAATACAAAGTCACCTTCTGCAAAGGTAACCTTTCTTCATCCTTTATCTGCATAAGTTTTAGCGCGATCTTGTGCGCTGCGAATACTTTCGCATGCAGCTTTAATCATATCATTCATATCTTCAAGAAAGTCCTTGACAGATTGAATTTTCTCCTTCTCTAGGCCTATAGCCATAGGAGATCTCGGCTGGAAACCATACATCAACATGAATGGTGTAAATCCAGCTGCAGAGTGTTTGGAATTATTGTAAGCAAATTCCAAAATGGGCAAGTACTCTTCCAAATTAGATTGCTTCTTACTTACATAAGAATGTAGCATGTCCTCTAGGATTTGGTTAACCCTTTCAGTTTGACCATCAGACTCCGGATGATCTGCTATACTCATACTTAGAGTAGTATCTAGCTTTTTAAAGACTTCCCTCCAAAAGTGACTATTAAGTTTTCTATCTCTATCTGACACTATATCTGCGGGCAGGCCATATAGCTTGTAGAGATGTTCAATAAATACTTTTGCTAGTTTAGGCGTTTTAACCATCTTTTTGGTGGCAATAAACTTTGCCATTTTAGTTAACCTGTCAACTACGACCCACACTGAGTCATTACCTTGACTCGTCTTGGGTAAACCGGTAATAAAATCCATGAAAATGCTTTCCCATTTTCCTTGAGGAATTTCCAAAGGGTGGAATAATCCCCCAACCTTCAGGCGTTCATGCATCATGTACAGATGGGTCATACTGACAATACACAGTAAATGCCCATTCTGCATCTTGCACAACATTTGCGGAATCTGAACCTGTAGAAGCATCCGCAATGGTGGCTGAATTTGACTCTTTCTTCTTTGCCTCTTTCGCCTTTATCTTAGGGCAATTCTTGATGACATGATCATTTGCCTTACAATAGTTGTTTCTGATCTTTTTCTTGCCTTTGTCACCTGTTTTCTCAGACTTATTGCTATTGCTACTACCTGTGGAAGGAGATGCAGTGGTAGGCCTGCTAGAATGAGAAGAAATATTGGAGGTGGCTACTTTGCCACTTCTTCTCTGTTGTGCAGCCACAAATGCTTCATCAACTGCACGTTGCCTAGACCTGTTTTGACTAGACTGCGCCTCTTGTAAGAGCTTGTTCACTAAAGTATCAAACCTAACAGCATCAGGCCTATCCTCAGTAATAAGTCTCCAAGTAGAAGCAAAAGTCTGATACGACTCTGGTAACGCATCAAGAACAGTCTGAACAAGAGAGGTATAATCTCACCTGCAAAAATCAACTGCTCTTTGAGATCTTTGATCTCAGCAAGAAAAACATTCATGTCATCTTCCTCTTGCATAATCTTCGACTCCAGCTCTTTACGCAGGTAAGAGATTTTTGCCTCATTTCGACCTGCATACAAATGAGCAAGAGTATCCCAAGCCTGTTTTGCTATTTTAGCTGAACGAATATATGGGGTGATATTTTGTTTGACAGAAAGTGCAATCAAGGCATGAGCCTGCGCAACTTTACCATCCCAACGCGCCTGTTCAGCAGTGGGTAAAACAACAGCAGCAGCAGCAGCTGAGCTGCTAGAACCTGCAACATCCTCAACAGATCCTGCATCCATAGAACCTGGACGTACATCCAAACCCTGCACAATGTTCCACACTCCTTTTGCAACCAAAACATGCTGCATCATGTATGCCCACAGTGGGTAATTGCTGTCTCCATCCACAATTTGTCTTCAGCAGACAACATGCGAAATACATCATTGCTGTTATCAGCCATGGCCGGTGACTGAAGCTGATGTAAAAGATGCATGTAATGAAGCAAAAATTGAACAAAAAACAACATGTGCTATGTAGCACACTCCTCAATGGACTACGTATGCCTGTTTTGCAGAAAACTACACTGTCAAAATTTCTGCAAAAAATGACGAAAACAGCTGTGCAGACCTTCTGTAGCAGAAACGGAGCCTGAAACGGCCTCAGATAGAGTATAGCAACCTGTAAATGCTTGTGAAAGCTCACCTCAATCGGAGAACGCGAGTCGGAGGGTGCTGGCGACACTGCCCGGGGAGCCGATGCCTGCTCTGATACCAATTGTTGGATTTAGGGTTGCAGAAATGCACACACAAAGCTTGAAGAAGAAGAAGAAGCTCAAGAGCACACAACACAGGAAGTAGTATTACTTAGTGTGTGAGTACAAAGATAAGATAGCCCTAGAATGATGGGCATATATACAATGCATGGGGGAAAAAACCTCCTAACGAGGGAAAAAGTGCCCCGGCGGTCCTAAGTGTGTTCACACACATTACTGCCTATATATAGCAATAGTCCGTGCGCTGCAATTGCTTGAGACAGTCCACCCCCTGCTTCAATATCTCATCATGTACTCCTTCCCCTTCTCAATGTCAACAGCCCCTGCTTCAATACCTCATCATGGACTCCCTTGCCCTTGTCACTGGCTCCAGCCGCAGCACCCCCTGCTTTGATATCTCATCGTGGACTCCCATCCCCTTGTCAATGGCTCCAGCAGCAGCACAGAGAGAGATACATACAGAAAGATAGCCTATTATTAATGCATTCCATTGTATAATATAGCTGTTGTTATGCATATCAAGCAATGCTTGTGCTTTGTAAAGCTCACCATGCTCACGTTAACACAGATGGGGGAGAGAGAGAGAGAGAGAGAGAGAGAGAGAGAGAGAGAGAGAGAGAGAGAGAGAGAATATAAAGTACAAAAAAAATTTAAAAAAAGAAGGAAAGGGGGAGCATGTGCCTGGCACACGCCCCCTTCCCTTCCTTTCACTTTAGACCCGCTTAACTAATTAATTGAATATAATTATTTTAAGAAAGGGTAGAGATAATCACAATGCCCAAAGAAATAGAACTTTGCCAAGGCCTTAGTGTTTGGTTTCATATTTTTACCTTAGGCTTGCAAGGGAAGGGATCTTGGTTTTTTGTGCTTAGATGATGAGAGAAGTTATGGTGATGAAGAGTGGTGATGAGGTCATTTTGAAGTTAAATCCTTCATTCCTTTCTCTTATTTACTCAAAAGAGATCTCCATAATACTATCTTTCTTATATTATGAAAATTTTATTTCTTTTTAAATTACTTGTAGATGCAGGACCTCTTAAAAATTAAAATTTTAGTGTTATTGTTTTTGCAAACTTCCTTCCACACATGTCGGTTTTGCGAGAGTTTTGCCAATCCTAGTGTTATTTTCCCAACTAATTTGGAAAAAAAAATCCTCCTCTTTTTTGGCTGAAAGGAGAGGATTTGTGGATCTAAAAATCAAAATTTGAAAATTTAGTCTATTAGCATTTTAAAGACAAGCTCAAGGACACTGAAGACTAATTTTTAGTGAGCACTATAAATTGGCTCCTATATAGTGTGTGGGAAAATTGTGTTTCACTCTTATTATTGAGCCGGTCAGGATCCAAAATGGCTTTTTGGAGGACATTGTATGAGAACTTGGGGACTCAAATCACTCCTTCTACAGCCTATCACCCTCAAACAGATGGGCAAACGGAGTGCACAAACAAATGGCTCGAAGTGTATTTGAGGCACTATTGTCATGACATGCAAGCATACTCTCTCTCTCAAAACATTTCCTTAAGTGCTCCATGAGTTATCTAACTTTAGGTAATAATCATGGAAAAATGTGAAGCAATATGGCTGGCGATTGAAAGATCTTATTCAAATATATGCCAATGTTGCCAGCTTAGATCCTAGAATTGTGATTGAAACTTTCATGAAGGGGTTACAACCTTATATCCAAATATTAGTTACATCCCAACAACTTGCATAGATTTAGAAGCCGCCATCACCACGGGGACTCAAGTTGAAAATTCTTTTAAATTCACTTTTGATTTTGCTTAACCACCACTGATGGGAAGTATGCATCAACCAGCAAGTTCCTATACCTCCATATCATTACACCATGGGTAGCACCACTCAAATCTTTCCCACCACCACAATCCACTTTCTCATCTCCACCTATCTCTTAAACTTTAACCTCACCATCCCAACCTTTAGCCTTGCCACCTCCACCTCTCAATCCTTCCACTTTCTCATCTCCACCTATCTCTTAAACTTTAACCTCACCATCCCAACCTTTAGCCTTGCCACCTCCACCTCTCAATCCTTCCTCATGGCCCACTACATCACAAGCTCTACCAAGTACTTCTCAATATGTGATAGTGCCACCATTAGCCTCACAATACATACCACCATCACCATAAACCCCACAAATAGTCCAAGTATCCTCTCAAGATGGGTGCGAATCTAGTGCCTCTAACACTAATGATTTAAAAGATATGTTCACAAACTACATGAACTAATTGAATGAAAACATCAAATCTATTACTTTATGTCACGTAGGCTGTAACGCCTATGACCGACGGCGGCAGACCGGATGGCTATATCCGGGGTTCAGTGGGAGAGGACGCCCATGCGGAGTCATGGGCGACTAGGCTAGTGTGGACGGCAGGCCACACACTATATAGCCTGGGGGATGAGGGGCAATCCTCATTCTTCCTCTATGGCTGGGTGGTGAGCCAGAGGCTGTCCCCTCTCGTGGTTAGTGGCGTTACGGATATGTAACACTGGTATCAGAGCGTGGTTCGATGGGATTGTCAGAGCCCGCACATGACCGGGGGACCGGAGCCCACTCGATTGTTTTCGACCATTCGAGTCCTTATCCTTATCTCGAATGGAGGGTGTGGAGGGGACGGCCTCTGGCTCACCACCCAGCCATAGAGGAAGAATGAGGATTGCCCCTCATCCCCCAGGCTATATAGTGTGTGGCCTGTCGTCCACACTAGCCTGGCCGCCCATGACTCCGCATGGGCGTCCTCTCCCACTGAACCCCGGATATAGCCATCCGGTCTGCCGTCGGTCTCACAGGCGTTACAGCCTACGTGACAAATCCACACGGCCGTCGCGTCGTGTGGCCGTAGTGCCCGTTTTCCATGAAAGAGACCCATCGCATATGGCCGTAGCGCCGCGTGCTAAGAGAGAGACAAATCCCACGGCCGTAGTGCCGAGTCCTTCGAGAGAGAGCCGTTCTATGGCCGTTGTACCTAGTGAACATGTCTATGGCCATAGCGCCGCGAGGGTAGCACTATGGTGATCACATATTTGGTTCAGAGAGACTAAATTTAAGCTGAGCATAGACTTAGTATTAACCATCACAGTCACGTAGTTTGGCTATAGTGTAAATCTAAAACTGCGGTGTGTTTTACTTGGGCTAAGAGGACCGGCAATGGCGTCAGTTGTGCCCAAATTAGACGAAGTGCTTATCACACGAGAAATCAAGGTAAGCCTAATTGAGCCGTAGTGCTCATAACCCTTCACAATCTTTTAACAGTTGCTAGAAGATTGTGATAAACTTTGACAAATGAGAACCATGTACAAGCGTAGTCTTGATGTGGTTATGCCTTGTGTCCAAACAAGTTGCTTACTGTTTGTAGCAACAAGAGAGCCTTGGCCCGTGGAGGCAAGCTGGCCCTTGGTGTAGTAACAAAATAGTGTCACTACTTGGGCCTAGGAGTAGTGACTAATTTGATTTAGTCACGTACATTGCATGGTAAAAGTAATCCCTAAGGTGTGTATTACTTGGGATAAAGGGGCTCGTAGTGCTGCTAGCAGTACTCAATTGAATGGTTTATCTAGGAGTACTAATCTGAGGGATTAGCATACGCCTAGATAATAAAGCAAATTTAGGAATAAATCTGAAGGGGTATAGTCTTGAGATGTAATGCTCAATGCCCTTATAGAAGTTGATCGACGAAGAGAACTGTTCTTAAACTTATTAGCACGGTTTTCTCTTCTTTTTATTGCCATGCGTCGACATCCCACTGCTCGAGAGTTTGTGGTGATCTTTCGAGGGGGGAAAGAGCCTTTTTATATGTTACATCAATTGGTTTGGTGGTAATTTGATGGTATGGGACATCAAATTCTCACGGAATCGATTGTAGTCTTGGTGGAATGGGACGCCAAGACTTGTGCATGTAACTTGACTCTTTGGCAGGGAGTTGGCAGGTCTGTATGTACACTTGTCTGTAGTGATAAAGTGTGCAAGATAAAATTTGAACTTTGAAAATTACCAAATATAGCCATAAGATGGGATAAAACCCAGTTACAGAGTTCGGAGAAGCTCTAGGTAGCAAGACCATGATGGTGTACTAGTGCTAACAGAGTGATTTAGTTTCGGAGTGATCTAAATCTAGAGGTTAGCAGTAAGACTAGTTGGTTGGACAGTTTCATGCATGGGGGACGCCCTATAACATTTTGCAAGCGTAGTCTTGCCTATGTTCAACATAAGTGTGCGATTGTGAAGCACATTTTAGTTGCTACCATATGAATTTGGGAAATATATTACTTTCCTACATAAGCAATTGTAATATTGCATGACAGGCTATTTTGCTTACAAAGTTCATGTGCATGTAAACCCTATAAGTCGTAAGACCCCTTGGGAATGAGTGGAGCATTCCATGGATTTAATAAGGTTTTACATGGCAATAGTGAGTAGTATCTCACTCTAGATGATCCTGGTTGTTGTTAGTATCGGATCCGACATATGTAGTGTATATAAACTCAGGCTAAGTTAGGATAGAAGGCTAATCCGGAGAGCTTAGTGGTAAATCCTACTGTATCTGGTGAGTTTTGACTTAACCGGAGTGTTAAGAAGTAGACTTTGAGTTTACTTCTTAACACTCCGGCATTGTGATTATCTCTACCCTTTCTTAAAATAATTATATTCAATTAATTAGTTAAGCGGGTCTAAAGTGAAAGGAAGGGAAGGGGGCGTGTGCCAGGCACATGCTCCCCCTTTCCTTCTTTTTTTAAATTTTTTTTGTACTTTATATTCTCTCTCTCTCTCTCTCTCTCTCTCTCTCTCTCTCTCTCCCCCCATCTGTGTTAACGTGAGCATGGTGAGCTTTACAAAGCACAAGCATTGCTTGATATGCATAACAACAGCTATATTATACAATGGAATGCATTAATAATAGGCTATCTTTCTGTATGTATCTCTCTCTGTGCTGCTGCTGGAGCCATTGACAAGGGGATGGGAGTCCACGATGAGATATCAAAGCAGGGGGTGCTGCGGCTGGAGCCAGTGACAAGGGCAAGGGAGTCCATGATGAGGTATTGAAGCAGGGGCTGTTGACATTGAGAAGGGGAAGGAGTACATGATGAGATATTGAAGCAGGGGGTGGACTGTCTCAAGCAATTGCAGCGCACGGACTATTGCTATATATAGGCAGTAATGTGTGTGAACACACTTAGGACCGCCGGGGCACTTTTTCCCTCGTTAGGAGGTTTTTTCCCCCATGCATTGTATATATGCCCATCATTCTAGGGCTATCTTATCTTTGTACTCACACACTAAGTAATACTACTTCCTGTGTTGTGTGCTCTTGAGCTTCTTCTTCTTCTTCAAGCTTTGTGTGTGCATTTCTGCAACCCTAAATCCAACAATTGGTATCAGAGCAGGCATCGGCTCCCCGGGCAGTGTCGCCAGCACCCTCCGACTCGCGTTCTCCGATTGAGGTGAGCTTTCACAAGCATTTACAGGTTGCTATACTCTATCTGAGGCCGTTTCAGGCTCCGTTTCTGCTACAGAAGGTCTGCACAGCTGTTTTCGTCATTTTTTGCAGAAATTTTGACAGTGTAGTTTTCTGCAAAACAGGCATACGTAGTCCATTGAGGAGTGTGCTACATAGCACATGTTGTTTTTTGTTCAATTTTTGCTTCATTACATGCATCTTTTACATCAGCTTCAGTCACCGGCCATGGCTGATAACAGCAATGATGTATTTCGCATGTTGTCTGTTGAAGACAAATTGTGGATGGAGACAGCAATTACCCACTGTGGGCATACATGATGCAGCATGTTTTGGTTGCAAAAGGAGTGTGGAACATTGTGCAGGGTTTGGATGTACGTCCAGGTTCTATGGATGCAGGATCTGTTGAGGATGTTGCAGGTTCTAGCAGCTCAGCTGCTGCTGCTGCTGTTGTTTTACCCACTGCTGAACAGGCGCGTTGGGATGGTAAAGTTGCGCAGGCTCATGCCTTGATTGCACTTTCTGTCAAACAAAATATCACCCCATATATTCGTTCAGCTAAAATAGCAAAACAGGCTTGGGATACTCTTGCTCATTTGTATGCAGGTCGAAATGAGGCAAAAATCTCTTACCTGCGTAAAGAGCTGGAGTCGAAGATTATGCAAGAGGAAGATGACATGAATGTTTTTCTTGCTGAGATCAAAGATCTCAAAGAGCAGTTGATTTTTGCAGGTGAGATTATACCTCTCTTGTTCAGACTGTTCTTGATGCGTTACCAGAGTCGTATCAGACTTTTGCTTCTACTTGGAGACTTATTACTGAGGATAGGCCTGATGCTGTTAGGTTTGATACTTTAGTGAACAAGCTCTTACAAGAGGCGCAGTCTAGTCAAAACAGGTCTAGGCAACGTGCAGTTGATGAAGCATTTGTGGCTGCACAACAGAGAAGAAGTGGCAAAGTAGCCACCTCCAATATTTCTTCTCATTCTAGCAGGCCTACCACTGCATCTCCTTCCACAGGTAGTAGCAATAGCAATAAGTCTGAGAAAACAGGTGACAAAGGCAAGAAAAAGATCAGAAACAACTATTGTAAGGCAAATGATCATGTCATCAAGAATTGCCCTAAGATAAAGGCGAAAGAGGCAAAGAAGAAAGAGTCAAATTCAGCCACCATTGCGGATGCTTCTACAGGTTCAGATTCCGCAAATGTTGTGCAAGATGCAGAATGGGCATTTACTGTGTATTGTCAGTATGACCCATCTGTACATGATGCATGAACGCCTGAAGGTTGGGGGATTATTCCACCCTTTGGAAATTCCTCAAGGAAAATGGGAAAGCATTTTCATGGATTTTATTACCGGTTTACCCAAGACGAGTCAAGGTAATGACTCAGTGTGGGTCGTAGTTGACAGGTTAACTAAAATGGCAAAGTTTATTGCCACCAAAAAGATGGTTAAAACGCCTAAACTAGCAAAAGTATTTATTGAACATCTCTACAAGCTATATGGCCTGCCCGCAGATATAGTGTCAGATAGAGATAGAAAACTTAATAGTCACTTTTGGAGGGAAGTCTTTAAAAAGCTAGATACTACTCTAAGTATGAGTATAGCAGATCATCCGGAGTCTGATGGTCAAACTGAAAGGGTTAACCAAATCCTAGAGGACATGCTACATTCTTATGTAAGTAAGAAGCAATCTAATTTGGAAGAGTACTTGCCCATTTTGGAATTTGCTTACAATAATTCCAAACACTCTGCAGCTGGATTTACACCATTCATGTTGATGTATGGTTTCCAGCCGAGATCTCCTATGGCTATAGGCCTAGAGAAGGAGAAAATTCAATCTGTCAAGGACTTTCTTGAAGATATGAATGATATGATTAAAGCTGCATGCGAAAGTATTCGCAGCGCACAAGATCGCGCTAAAACTTATGCAGATAAAGGATGAAGAAAGGTTACCTTTGCAGAAGGTGACTTTGTATTCCTAAAAGTTCCTGCGAAGTCAGAAACCATGAAAACGGGAAAGTGTAATAAACTTTCACCAAGATATTGTAGTCCCTTTAAAGTCCTAAAGAAAATTGGGGACATAGCCTACAAGCTTAAGTTACCAGAGAGTTCTCAAGCTCACCCTGTCTTCCACGTTACATGAATTAGAGAACTTAGTATCTCCAGAGATTTTGGTAGACTTGATAGAGCCACCAAAGATACCACATGAACCGGAGAGGATTCTAGGGTATCGCGATAGACAAACTCACCATAAAGTGTACCAGGAGGTATTAATTAAGTGGACAGACATAGACGAGAAAGCGGCAACTTGGGAACGTCGTACTGCGATTGCCAAGAGATTTTCCCATGTTGTTTTTGAGGACGAAAACTCTTCATAAGGGGGGGGTAATGTCACGTAGGCTGTAATGCTAGGGTGACTGCTGATGATCGACCAGATGGCCATCCGGGGTTCAGTGGGTGAGAATGCCCATGTTGGAGTATACGGGCGGCCGGGTCAGTGTGGACAACAGGCTAGACACTATAAGACCCAAAAATGGGGAAGGCATCCCCATTCTCCTCTATGGCTGGGTGGTGAACTAAGGTCGTCGCCCTCCTTGCGCGCTCGGAGTAGTGCCGGGGTCATGACGGATTGTAGCATTATTTTAGAGTATCTAATCATGCGGATGGGACCTACGACGATGAAGATACGGTGTGTGTAAGTATATGGTTCAAATATGAAATTTATGCATAATTTTGATAAACTACGACCTGAATTGGACCATACCCGTCAAACGAAGTGTCCAAACTCACTTTTGTTTAATGGGGAAGTCTAATTAGGTTGTGTAGATCAAAATTGACTATCTACATGCCATACAACGCCGTTGTTGGAGGTTGGATGGTACCCAAATCGCTCGTAGGAATACTTGGGACTGTTTTTTGTACATAAAAGAGAGTGAAGATTCGCTCTTGCGCACAAACGAGCATCACCGTTCATGTAGCAACGATTGGGGTGCATAGTCCTAGTCCTTAGCTACACGAGGTGATGATCAGGGGCTAATTTGATGCTCGAAGCAAGCGGGAGCGCTCCGTCTAGGCATGTAGGCATCCGTTTCTGATGCTTTTCTCCAAATGTCTAGATCCGCTCTTGCGCATAAATGAGCGTCACCATTCAAGTAGCATTAATTAGGGTGCATAGTCCTAGTCCTAAGCTATGCAAGGTGATGATCAGGACCTAATTTGACGCACGAAGCAAGCGGGAGCACTCCGTCTACGTATGTAGACGTTCGCATCCGACACTTTTTTCAAAAAAGCGAATGAAAATCCACTTCTACGCGCTCAAACAAAATCCAATGGGGATAAAACTTTATAGACTCATGAAATAGAGTAAGTAGATATTGGCTGAACCATCTCACCCTATTCCGGCGTGATTCGGGTTTGATCGGAGTCCGGGACGTCCATTTTTGGCTCCCGGGACGCCTTTGTCGGCGCCCGAGTAGACCGCATAGGAACAGGTGATTCGGAAATCCAATAAGGTCAAGGATTGGTAGGAGTGATGTAGGATATGAGGTGAATACGCCTACAAAATAGCTCGGCGATCTGACCCCATACGGTCAAGTTATGCGTCCGCTTGCGTGTACGCACGAACTTGCTAAAAATTATGAATTGCGCGTGCATGATGGTGATTTTTTGAATTTTTTTGATGGATTAGGAATCTTCTTGTCAAACCGAACGCATTGATACCCAACACGCCCGTTTCACACTCAAGGTCACCCACCCGTGTCCGGCCGTCCATTTGGACGCACGCCTTCGCCCCAAAAAATTTGAAAATAAAAATAATCATGGTGATCTGCTCTTTATTTTTCTCTTTTTAATTTTTTATTTTGGCACCGTTAAGCGCCGAAAAATCCACTCCAAGCGCCACTCGTAGCGCCGGGTATGCGTCCCGGGCGCTTCGCTGCCCGCTTGCAGTGCTTTTCTTGCCGCTGACACTTGCCCCGCGCCTTCTCCTCACGAGGGAACGCGCGTGTATTTTCTCCCTAATTTTTTTGTTCTATTTTCTATTTTTTTCTATTGTTATTTGTATTATTTATTTATTTATTATTTATTTGTATTATTTATTTATTTATTATTTATTATTTTTTTAATTCTCCACACTCTCAGTTCTGACATCGCACCTTGGTGTTGGATCCGCGCACACACACACCCGGTTCTGGCTCCACCACATCATCGGCTCTGCCATGTCATCGGCGCCGGTGTTGGATCTGCGCACACACACGCACCCAGTTCTGGCTCTGCCACATCACCGGCTCTGCCGCGTCATCGGCACCGCACCCGCTCTCTCACACACACCCAGTTCCGGCTCGCGGCACCCCGGTTTCGGATCCACACACACACACACACACACACACACACACACACACACACCTGGGTCCGCCGCCGCCACGTGCACATACCCACACGCATGCACTCCTCCTCTTCTTTCACATTTTACTTTATTCTTTAACCTCTTTTTAAATTTCTAAGTTTTTATTTTTATTTTTATTTCTATTTCTATTTTTATTTTTATTTCTATTTCTATTTTTATTTTTATTATTTATTATTTATTCCCATTTTTATTTCTATTTCTAATTTCTAATTTCTTTCTCTATTTTTAATTTTATTTTCTATTTTTATTTTCTATTGCTATTTTTATTTTTAATTCTCCTTTTTTATTTTTTATTTTCTTTTATCTTTTTTTTTTCATCTATTTATTTTTCTCTCTTCCCCCCCTCGATTTTCTCTCTCTAGCGCACCCATTTACTCTCTCTCTCTCTCCCTCTCCGCGGGCCCTCACCCCCCACATACACATGTACGTGCACCCCCATTCTCTCTCTAGAATTGCCTCTTTTCACTCTCTCACTAATCATACATACTCTCCTCTCTCTCGGTCACACACACACACACACACACACACACATCTTACTCCTTTCTATCTCTCTCTACCCTCTCCCTCACTCCCCCATTTTTTTCTCCCGTACCCGCTTACTCTCTCTTTCTCTCTCTAGAACTGCCCTAGACCCGGCTCCCCCTCCTCTCTTTATCCGCCCCGCACCCGCTACCCCTATACTCCACTTTCTCTCTCTATCTGCACCCGCTCACCCTCTCTCTTTCTCTCTCTAGACCTGCCCTAGACCCCACTTTTCCTCGCACTTTCTCTCTCTGCGGGCCCTCACCCCCCGCATACCCACGCCCCTCACCCCTTCTCTCTCTACGCTCTCCTTTTCTCGCTTTCTCTCTCCTCTCCCCCAAGATCCCTCATGCCTTCTCTCTCTACGCTCTCCTTTTCTCGCTTTCTCTCTCCTCTCTCCTTCCTCTCTTTACACGCCCCGCACACGCTACCCCTACGCTCCACTTTCTCTCTCTACCCGCACCCACTCACACTCTCTCTTTCTCTCTCTAGACATGCCCTAGACCCCACTTCCCCTCACACTTTCTCTCTCCGCAGGCCCCTCACCCCCCACATACCCACGCCCCTCACCTCTCTCTCTCTACGCTCTCCTTTTCTCGCTTTTTCTCTCCTCTCCCACAAGATCCCTCTCTTTCTCTCTACCCGCCCCGTACCCGCTTTCCCTCTCACCTTCTCTCTCTACCCGCACCCGCACCCACTCACTCTCTCTCTCCTTTTTTCCTTCTCCACGGGCCCTCACCTCCCCACGTATGCACCCGCATCCCTTACTCTCTCTCTAGAACTACCCCCTCACTCTCTCTCTAACCCCTGAGAACTCCCTCCCACTCTCTCTCTCTCTCTCTCTCTCTCTCCCCCTCTACCCGCCCCGCACTGGCTCCCCTTACACTCCCTTCACCACCCGAGAACCCCCTTCTCTCTCTCCTATCTACCCCCATCTCCCCTCTCTCTCTCTCTCTCTCTCTCTCTCTCTCTCTCTAACTCTCTCTCCACCCTAGAACCCCCTCCCACTCTCTCTCTCTCTCTCTCTCTCTCTCTCTCTCTCTCTAATCTCTCTCTACTCTCCTCCCACTAGACTCCCTCTCCTCCCCCTCTCTCTTCTCCCTCACACCCCTTCACCCACTCCCTCTTTCTCTCTCCCCTCTCCCTCTCTCTCACGCGACCCCCCCTAACCCTCTCTCTCCCCTCTCCCCCCCTCTCACTAGACTCCCTCCTCTCCTCCCCTTCTCTCTCTATTCCCCCCTCCCCTCCTCTCTACCTCTCCCTACCCTCCCCTCACACCCTCCCTCTAACCCCTTCTCTCTCCCCTTGTTGAGATATCAAGCTCTACACGTGGTTCTCCTGGCTGATTCCCCATGCCAGTGATACTACAGCTGGACTTCACCAACGGGTCTACCTACCGAGAGTGATGGCACACTTATCTTGCCAGCTCACTCACTAGCGGTTTTACATTGACCGTTGTACATACACTCTATTTATGTTGTACTCTCTTTATGTTGAGTAGACCTTGCTTATCACTTTGTAGTGGTGAAGAAGAAGAATTTCAGCCTCCTTCCTTGTGTACTCTTGTGTGTGTGTGTGTGTGTGCTTGCAAGAGCTCTAGCTCTCTCCTTGTCTTTCTCTTTACATGGTATCAGAGCCTGGTGTGGCTAAGGAGCTGTGAGCAGCAAGCAAGAGAAGCGGCGGAAGCGGTCTAGGGTTTCCCCTTTGTGCCCTACTACACCTTGGCGGTGGTCACCCGGGAGGTGCCGGCAGAAAGCTCAGATTGAGGAGCTGTCTTCACAGGTCTGTGCAGCTTGGAGTGGTGCGCAGTACTTTGTACTACGCGCGTGCGGCCGAAACTGTGTTTCGGGTTCATCTCGGCCTCCGTTTTTGAGATACAGTGCGTTTGCGTGCTCTCGGGTGAGTTTTCGGGTTTCTACAGGTCTCTGATTTTTGGAGTGCAGACACCAGATTTGTGCATACAGACAGTGCAGACACTGCATAAGAGTGTTGCAGGTGTTGTTTGGTACATGTATGCATATTGTGGTGATTGGCAGTGACATACTGCGTGTTTTGGGCACCGCTGCAGACAAATAGTCTATTTGTGCAGGTTTCTGATTTTGTGCAGAAATGGCAAACAATGATGGTCTTAACAATATTGTCAGTGAGAAGTTGGATAAGAACAACTTCCATGCTTGGAAGTTCAGAATGACCAACTTCTTGATGGGAAAAGGCTATTGGGAGTACATAGAAGGTGACCAGGAAGATGCACCAGAGTTACCTGAAGAGAATGCCAGTGCTGTGCAGGTAAAGGCATTCAAAGAATGGAATCAAGGAGCAAGGAAGGTGATGTATTGGCTGTCTGTTAGCATACATGACAGCATGATTGGGCATATACAGGATGCCACTTCACCCAAACAGGCATGGGACAGGTTGGTATCTTATGATACCACAAATACAAAGGCAAGGAAGTTGCAATTGAAAAATGACTTGAATACAGTCAAGAAGGAGAGCCTGTCTATCAACGATTATACCCTGAAGATAAAGAGCATCTGTGAATCTCTCGCCTCTATTGGAGTTACAGTTGAAGATGACGACAAGGTAGAGGTATGCTTGCGAGGTTTGACGCCTGCATACAAGCAGTTCAAGACCTCTATTCAGACTCGAGAAAATATTCCCACGTTTTCAGACTTGATCCCCTTGTTGGTTATTGAAGAGAAGAATCTTGGTGAAGATGCATCGTCTTCACAGGGCAGAAACAGTTCTGAGCAGGCCTTCTACTCAAACAGAGGAAGAGGTAGAGGGCGTGGTGCAGGCCAAGGACGTGGCCGTGGCCGCAACAACCAGAATCAAAACCAGCAGAATCAGCAGCAGTCAAATGACGAGCAGGGATCAAACACGCGTGGACGAGGATAGTCCAGAGACAGGGGGAGAGGTCGCAGAAATTTTCAAAGAAACAATGCTGAAAATGATAACAGAGAATGTTGGGGTTGTGGTGGAACAGGTCACTTTGAACGTGACTGTCCATCAAGAAATCAGGGTGGTAGAAGGCAGCAAAACAACTATGCGTCTACCAGCAGAAATACAAATGATTCAGAGAGGCTGTTTGTGATGCAGCACATGTTGAATACTATGTCTGCAAATGTATCAAATAGCTGTGAGAATGTATGGTATGTGGATTCAGGTGCTTCGAATCACATGACCAGCCATGGTGAATGGTTCAAAGAGTTGCAGGCCTTGCAAAATCCTGGCTATGTAGAGACTGGGGATGATACTGCACATCCTATTGCACATACAGGGAATGTGCCATTGTCATTACAGGATGGCAATGTGAAGTACTTGGCTGATGTACTTCATGTCCCCAACATAACAAAGAACTTGGTTTCTGTTGGGCAAATGGTTGAGCAGGGTTTGCAGGTACGATTTAATGCAGATGGACTCTATGTAGAAGAGTACAAGAAGAATGGAAAGCTGGTTGCGCAGGGAAAGAAAGTGGGCAGAATGTTTACTCTTGATGTAAATGTGCCCGAGATGAATGCTGCTATGTTTGCACAAGGTTCAGGTGTTGTTGCAGATGTTGAAATCTGGCATAAAAGGATTGGACATGTAAATGTGCAAAGGCTAAAAACAATGCAAAGCAAAGAACTTGTGACAGGTTTGCCAATGTTCAAAGTTGCTGATATGCAAAAAATTTGTGAAGCATGCCAACTTGGAAAGCAGGCAAAAGGTGCGTTTCCGCATGATAAACATGTAAGCAGTAATGTGCTCGAAGTGGTACATTTGGATGTATGGGGTCCAGCGAAGACTGCGTCTATGGGTGGATGCAGGTTTCATGTCACTTTCATTGATGACCATACTCGCAAGGTATGGGTGTATTTCATGAAGGAGAAAAGTGAGGTGTTTACTCACTTTCAGAATTTCAAAGCTATGGTTGAAAAGCAGATAGGAAAGTATGTGCAGTGCCTGAGGTCAGATGGAGGGGGAGAATACTTCTCCAATGAGTTTAGCAGTTTTTTGAAAAAGCATGGAATTCAGAGGCAGTTTTCATGCAGGTATACTCCGCAGCAAAATGGTGTTGCTGAGCGAAAGAACAGGCACATTGCAGAAGTTGCAAGAGCACTCATGGCTGAAAAAAACATGCCTCATTGTTATTGGGCTGAAGCTGTGTCTACAGCTGTATATATTTTGTACAGGACCCCTACTGCTGCAGTGCATGATGTGACACCTAAGGAGAAGTTTTCTAGTAGGAAACCTGATGTGTCACATTTAAAAGTGTTTAGATGCATTGCT
Organism: Cibotium barometz; assembly: GCF_041138505.1. Classification (NCBI taxonomy): domain Eukaryota; kingdom Viridiplantae; phylum Streptophyta; class Polypodiopsida; order Cyatheales; family Cibotiaceae; genus Cibotium; species Cibotium barometz. Next base: position 46,543,030 of record NC_141094.1, read on the forward strand.
TATGTGCATGTGTCGGATGAGCTGCGAACCAAGCTTGATCCAAAGGCTGAAAAATGTGTTTTCATTGGGTACTCTCTTGAGCAAAAAGGGTACAAATGTTACAACCCTGTCACGCGTCAAGTGAGGGTGAGCAGGGATGTTGTTTTTGATGAGATGGCAAGTTGGTATGCTGAAGTGAAACAGGTTATTGGGGCTGATGTAAAAGAGAATGTGGTGACAGAAAATGCAGGTCCATCTTCACAGGTTTTGAGTGGACCGCAAGGGTCACCTAGCTCAAGTGCTGTTGATAAGCCTTGGAGTGGCAGGTTGCGTGAAAGGGAGAGCCCTGCTAGCTCATCAAATGTATCAAGAAAGGGAAAAGAAAAGGTTGAGGATGCCCCAGGGTTGCCAAATTTGAGTGCAGGTTATGATGATGTAGATGGTCACTCAAGTGGTTCTGAGCATAGCCTTGATGAGGAGTTTGGGATACCCTCTTTGAGGACACCAAGTGTAAAGAAGGCTATGGAAGGCATGCATGAAAGGTTGAGAAGGTCTACAAGGGAGAAAAAACCTGTGCAACGGCTTATGTATGATAGCTATGTGGCTCGCCATTGCGCATATATGGCAAAGATTGTGCAGGATGTAGAACCCACATGCTTTGATGAGGCTGTTGGAGAAGCCAAATGGGAGAAAGCCATGGATGAAGAGATGGCTGCACTTGATGCAAATGAGACATGGGATTTGGTCCCTTTGTCAAAAGACATGAATGTGATTGGCTGCAAGTGGGTTTACAAAGTGTAGCACAATGCAGATGGCAGCATAAGCAGGTACAAGGCTAGATTGGTAGCCAAAGGTTATGCGCAAACTTATGGCATTGATTATGAGGAGACTTTCAGCCCCGTAGCTAAGATGGCTACCGTTCGTGCTATTATAGCAGTGGCTGTGTCAAAAGGATGGATGTTGCATCAAATGGATGTAAAGAATGCCTTCTTGCATGGTGACTTGCAGGAAGAAGTGTATATGGAGCAGCCACAGGGATATGAGGATGTGAGGCATCCCATGTATGTATGTAAGCTTAAGAAAGCTTTGTATGGGCTGAAGCAAGCGCCTAGAGCATGGCATGCAAGAATTGTAGCATGCTTAGTCTCCATTGGTTTTCATATGGCTGATGCGGATCACTCGTTGTATGTGCGCAAGAATGAGAATGGAATTGTCATCATATGCATTTATGTGGATGACTTGATTGTTGGAGGTGATAATGTGGCTAAGATAGAGCATGTAAAGACTCTCTTGAAGCAGGAGTTTGACATGAAGGATTTGGGAGAGCTGCGGTACTTCTTGGGCATTGAGATAGTACGCACGAAAGAAGGCATATGGCTGTCACAGAGGCAATATGCATTGGATATGCTATCCAAATGTGGTATGGCTGATTGTAAGCCTATTTCTATGCCTTTAGATCAGAATTTGAAGTTGAGGGCTGATGAGGGTCAAGTGCTTGAGGATGTTACCATGTATCGAAAGATTGTGGGTAGCTTGATCTACTTGACTATCTCGCGGCCGGATTTGAGTTACACGGTTGGCTTGGAGAGTCAGTTTATGCAGCTTCCAAGGAAGCCACACTTGGATGCAGTGAGGCGCACATTGCGTTATGTGAGTGCTACTTTGGATTATGCACTCTTTTATGAGGCTGGCAGTGAGTTGCAGCTTTATGGGTACACAGATGCAGATTGGGCTGGTAGTGTGAGTGATCGACGATCTACCAGCGGCTTCATGTTCTCACTTGGGAGTGCTGCTATCACTTGGAGCAGCAAAAAGTAGCCCACGGTTGCTTTATCGAGTACAGAGGCAGAGTACAGGGGTGCTGCGGTGGCGGCATGTGAGGTAGCATGGTTGGAGATGCTACTTGGTGATTTGGGGATACAGGTACAGGCACCGGTTGTCATTTATTGTGACAACGCACGGAACCCAGTGTTCCATGCGAGGACGAAGCACATTGAGGTGCACTACCATTTTGTCAGGGAGAGGGTCTTGGCTGGTGACATAGACCTCACTTATGACAGATGAGCAGGTTGCAGACATCTTCACGAAGGCCCTTGGAGCAGAGAAGCTGCGGCAATTTTGAGCGATGCTTGGAGTACGGGAGATGGCATTGAGCTTGAGGGGGAGTGTTGAGATATCAAGCTCTACACGTGGTTCTCCTGGCTGATTCCCCACGCCAGTGATACTATAGCTGTGGACTTCACCGACGGGTCTACCTACTGAGAGTGATGGCACTCTTATCTTGCCAACTCACTCACTAGCGGTTTTACATTGACCGTTGTACATACACTCTATTTATGTTGTACTCTCTTTATGTTGAGTAGACCTTGCTTATCACTTTGTAGTGGTGAAGAAGAAGAAGAAGATTTCAGCCTCCTTCCTTGTGTACTCTTGTGAGAGTGTGTGTGTGTGCTTGCAAGAGCTCTAGCTCTCTCCTTGTCTTTCTCTTTACACCCCTCTCCTCTAACCCCCTCTCCCCTCTCTCACACAAACCCCTCCTAACCCTCTCTCGGATCTCCCCTCTCTCTCCTCCCTCACACTCCCCTCTCACACCCCCTCCTCCCGTGTGAGCCTTCTCTCCCACGCTCCCCCCTCCCCAGTGTGAACCTCCCCCCTCTCACACCCCCTCCTCCCCAGTGTGAACCTCCCCCCCCCACCCCCCCAACTGACACGTGGCAGGCCCGCCCCCCGCCAGCTCACCCATCTTCTGCCACCTCACCTCCGGTCCGCCTAGTCAGCGTGCGCCCCTACCACGTCACCGCGATCCGCTAGCTCAGCGTGCCCCCCGTCACGTCACCCCGTGCCCAGTCAACAGATCCGGCCGCCACATGTCAGGAGCCCTCGCCTTGTCAGCAGATCCCACCACCACGTGTTAGGAGCCCATGCCCAATCAGCTGATACACCACCGCCACATGTTGAATTCTGCCACGTCAACAACGACCTCTCTCCTCTTTCTCTCTTTCCTCCTTCTCTTTCTTCTCCTTTTCTTCTTCTATTCTCTCTCCCCGTCCGTCAAAGCTTTTGGTTAAAGCTTTTAGTTAAAGCTTTCAATATAAGCTTTAAAATAAGCTTTTGGTTAAAGCTTTTAGTTAAAGCTTTCAATATAAGCTTCTAAAATAAGCTTTTAGTTAAGCTTTTAATAAAGCTTTCAAGCAAGCTTTTTTCTAAAGCTTTAAAAAGAGAGACCCTCCCCCACTCTTCCGCACACTCTCTCGCACCCCCACGCCGCAGACCCCCTTCGGAGCAAAGAGCGGACACCCGCCCCCACACCCGAGAGCCGACACCCGCCCCCCCTCTCGGCCGAAACACACGTACCCGCAAGGACACCTGCTCGGAATCCGCAAGCGCACACACAAGGTACGTCCCCCCCCCCAAAACCCCCTTCTTTTTTCTCTCATTTTCACGCACATGCATGCACTTAAGGGCATGCACACACGCACATTTAATTAATTAATTAATTAATTTTAATCACAAAAAAATTAAAATAATAATAAACCAAAAAAAAGGGCGTACGTTGTCCACACGCATATGCCTACACATGCACACGCGCACATACACATCCGCGCACACACACACACACACCCGCATGCATTAAAAGCAAGCACCCTCGCACACACACATGGATCCCCGCCCCCCCCCTACATGCATAAATAAATGAGGCACATACACGCAGTTTGGAGGCCGTAGGCATACCTAGGCCTGTGTAAGCATACCCGGGCATTACTACCCTCCGGCTACACTGTCCACGAGAACAAAAAGTGCACACGTGCACCCCCGCACACACTTGGAGCTTAAAAAAGTAACAAAAAAGGGTAAATTTTCCGTAACCGCGTGAACCCGTCCAAATAGTGTCGGATTGAAACAAATTTCACACACCTATCCGGCCTACCTATGAGCATACCGGCAAGCCATCACTTGGCTAAAAATCAAAATTTAGAGGGCATTCACGTGCTGTGCAGTGAATTTTGATAAAAATTGCTTGTTCCCGTGGGAACCCGACCAAACGGGATCGGAATTGAACCAAATTTAAAACGAGAGTTCATTACACTGAACTCCATAGGCTGAACTAAGAATTTACCAATTCACACGTAAAAGAGTCCTTTTAGCATAGAGGCTAACAACCATGACCAAACGAACTCGGTTTTGGACCAAAGCTAAAACGAGGCATCCTTGGGCTGCTTTGCACAAGCAAAACCAAGCTTAGTTCAATCCGAGCAATTTAGACTACATTCACGTGCAAAACAAGCTTCTAGACACGAGGCCTCTAACAGACGGCCCGATGAGCCCGAAATGAGCCCAAATTAATTGAGCCCCTTCGCCATATATAGTTCTACATAGTGATAACACTCTTTACTAAATCAAGTCAAGTGAGGTCACGTTCACATGCGAAACTGATATTTCATCAGTAAGACCCAAACGACCGACCAAACCGACTCGGTTGCAAACCAAACTTCTTAGGAAGAGTTATCACATTGTCTTCGACGAGTAGAACAAGATTTGACTAATTCCGAGGCTTTAAGGTCAGGTTCACGCACAAAATTGGTTTTCTGATTATAAGGCCTAATTGATTGTCTTAACAAGACAGGAACCCACCAAGATTGGATGTGTTAGTGAGCCTTGGCTAATTCAACATATCTAGATTACTTTGCATCCAATCGGCTATCATTAGCTTGGGTTCACGTGCTGAAAGGTGTATTTGACAAGAAAAGAGATTTACTCGCAAGAATCAAGTCGTACCGGGCTAGCCCTCTCAGTAATTCAAGGCCTAGACTCTTGAACCTTATCAATTACCGACTAGGCCCTGAGTCGGATCCTAATTGACATTCAAAGGCTATGTTTGCATGCTAGACAAATTTTTGACCGGTTTTGTGTAAAAGAGGCCCCTCCATTGTTAAGTGGTGTGTATGTATATATGTGTATGTATATACTGTTATTACTTTTTTGTACACATTCCCACATGCGCACCTAGTTAAGCACTTGTCCAATATCCTAAAAGATGGCAGTACACACATTTAATCCTCTGTGGATGCAGGCAAGCATTCTGATCTTGCAGTTGGACGCACGACAACATCAACCGTTGAATCAAGGTGTGCATAGCCCCCTTTGCAATTTGCTTTTGTTTTTCTCTTTCATGTTCATTCGTAAAAAAAGCAAATATCCCAAAAACATATATAGAAAAACCTTGTCAAAAAACCAAAAAACATCAAAAAAACCCTGCAAAACATATAAAAGCATCCATAAAAACTCAAAAGAAAACAAAAACCAGCAATGGGATTGGGATAGAACTTATCTCTCATGTGTAGGGTTAAGTGTAAAAAACACCAGCAGTGTTTGTGTGAGTGTAGACCTCTACACTTTCAACATATCTACCCATCTATCCCTTCTCACCCACCTAATCAAACTCAAAGTGTTCTATCAGCAATTGAACAAAAGCAAATCCACGCCCGTTGGTGTTGGGATTCATACGTATAGTGTGTCGATACTCCCTTCGGTGAATATTGTGGTAAGCTCTTGTTAATCACAGCTCACAAGAGTTATCGAGAGAGGCCAACCACTGCTCTGGATCTAAACATCCCCCTAGACACTCTGCTATCCCCTCAGTCGTCAAGACAAGATCCCTAGCACATGGAACATTGAACAAAACGTAGAAAATCTGACACTTTAAGGTATTTGTGATCACACCCAAAAAGGACACCTGAAACGTGAACCCCAAGAAAACATGCAAAAAGGGAAAAAAATTGAGACTTATGTGTAGGGTTTGTTGTAACAAGCATCAACAGTGTTTGTGTGAGTGCAGACCCCTTCACCTTCAACGTCACTCCACACTTTATCATGTACCCAAAATCTCTCATAGCGTCTTGATATCCATTGAACAAAGGTAAATCCATGCACACTGGTGTTGGGATTCCTATGTGTATGTAGGTTATAGACGCCGAGGGAGAATTGTGTGTCAGATAGCCCGTAGAAACCCTTTCCAACAACCGTAACGGTCTTAGATGCACCTAATCCTATCCCGCCTCCCCCAGCCCAAGGCCAAGAAGAAGAAGGTCAGTAAGAAACCCTCATATCCTAATTCCAATCTTGTGTGTAGTGAATTTTGCGAGGAACACGGGCAGTGTAAGTGTGAGTGCAACCCACTTCACGCACAAGGCCCACCTCTTCTAGTCTCAATAGGATTCACTAGCTGTATTTTCAACCTTGCAACTACCATAGATAGAAGCCAAATCTGTTCTAATTGGAGTTGGAGCTCGTGCACCCTATATTGCTTACAAACCAGTTGCTTGCATTATAGAAAACTGTCTAGAAAATACTCCCATTTTGTCCTGTGCAACCACCCCTACCCAAGAAAACCCCTCTCTTGGAAAACACACGAGCTGAATCCAATCCATGATTGTAGTTAGAGGCCTATGAACTTGAGATCCGTACGTATCATTCAACCGCCTGAAGAAAGTGGTTCAAACGATCCGCGATCCCTTCCTAGCCTTGGCACAGGCCCCTCTGTAGAGTCTCGCTCTAGTGCAATTACCAGCCTTTGCCGAATCTTTAGCAAATCTTCATTTTCTAGTGACACTATGAGTGCTTACGAAGAAGGAAATGACCCGAGAGTCGAGGCTTCTAGCAATAGTGCAAGTGTGTTGGATAGGTTCTCTAATTTCATCGGCCTAGGCAACACAAATACCAATGCCCCTACCGATCCTCCCACCGAGGAAGAGGTCAGTTCATACTTCGCTAACGAGGGATTCCACACATTGAAGTTGGCATACCACACCCGATGCTGACAATGAAGAAATAGAGCTCGCCCTCAATGGCATGACTCATGAGGAATTACAACAAATTGAGAGAACTCTCCAATTAGCTCGCCAACTTGAAACAGAGGCCACTTTGCGAGGTCAACAACGATTGATCGAGCGTTAGGTCAAAGCTAAAAGAGTTGCCGACAAGGGAAAAGCTAAAATGGAGAATGAACCATCCATAGATTCAAGAATCTTTCACACTGTGAACTGGGAATATGCAGTCAAAACACAAACTCTGCATAACAAAGCCACAAAGCACACCTACCCAGTGTCATGGGATGAGTTGAGAGCTCATATTGTAGCCGCCACTACATACCCCGAATTCAAGAAGATGCTAGGTGACTGCATAAATCAAATTATCATGGAAGAACGCTTTAAGTTGGGAGTGTCCATTCCAAGTGAGGGTTCCATCTATTATGTTCAGACGAATGAGTCTCGTGGGTCAACCTTGAAAGAAATGGAGACCCCCTTGAAGAGCCGAGATGATCCCTCCATGATTGTCTCACGTGCTTACAATGGTGAACCCTCCATGATCGCCTCAACTTTTGCTATAGTCCATGCAGCTGAGGAACCCCTCCCAATGAGCTACGCACCATATGAATGTATGGGAACACAACCATTACCGATAAGTGCCATTCTAAGCACTAGCAAATTCACCCCGTTATCGGCGAGTGCCATTCCATGTAGCTGCGGAACCCCTCCCAATGAGCTACGCACCATATGAATGTATGGGAACACAACCATTACCGGCAAGTGACATTCCAAGCACTAGCAAATTCACCCCGTTACCTCCTACACAGCCTATCATGACGATGCCGCCAATTGGACCCACCTATACATCACCTCAAGCCCACAGACTTGTTCTACTTGTGTTAAATGAGCCCCATATGGTCCTAAATTCCCCTTGGTGATTTTTGAAGTCACTTGGGGTCCATTCTGGCCACTTTCTGTGTCTGTTTCTGTGCATTTTGGCTATTATTGACACCTGCATGTTCACCATCTCATGAACCAATAGCTAGGATACCTCCTCTTGATGTCCCTGATGAGCTGGTATGGTCACTTCTTACTGCTTTTGGTCAGAAGGCTTACTTGATGAAAAGCGCACTTTTCATCATCTACTAGCCTGGAGAGTTTTTGGTGACTGTAGCTTTTCTAGCATGTTAGGTGATGTTAGTAGACACCCCTTTTGGCCTCATACCCTTGATGGTGATTTTAGTCCATCCCTTAGGTGCAAAATGACCATTTGTCTTTGTGTGAACAGTGTCCATGTGCTACTTTTTGCCACCCCACTCATGCACTTTCAAGTTTCAAGTATGAAATGTGATGATCCAACCATGAGTGACATGTGTGTAAGGTCAAATGTGGGAATTCAGTGCTGGTTCCCCCTAATCATGAAAAGCGCGCTTTTCATGCAGGCAGCCAAAATTAGGGTTTCAGGGTTTTGAGGTCTAGGGCTTGTTCTGCTTGCATTTGGTCACCTTTTGGTCATGTTAGTTATTTGGTTTGTGCTCCCATGTGGCTAGATCAAGCAATTTTAGCTCTAGGTCAAATTTTACCGTTTTACCCTCGTGCGCCCCGTATGTGATGTGTGCGCGTGATATGCATGAATCAAGGTGTTCATTAGTGAGTCTAGATGCCTTACCTCTCATGGCGTCAGCTGTGTGTGAGCAGGGTGGGCGTGCGGTCGCGAGGAAGCTCCGGTCGCTCTAGGTCACAAATGCTCTTTTCTCTCTCTCACAAGCTAAAAAGTGAATAATGACTTGAGCTAAGTGCTCTCGCGTATATACCCCCCGCCTCGGCCAACTAATGCATGTGATTTTATTACCCAGTTAGTCCCCAAATGCATGTTAGATACTTCCTGCTTCAGACTGTTCGTCATTTGGAGTCCCGGAGCCCCTGTTAGCTTATTATTGCGCCGGCGCACACGTGGCCCATAAGTGAAAAATTTGACCTTCACCGATTGCGCTCATATTTGTCCCACTTGTCCATCTTGATGTGTAGATCAGGCGTTTACAACCGCAATCACTTTCTGAACCTGTTTATTAATTATTTTTATTTTCTGAATGAAAATTAGAGAAAAATAGAGAAAAATAAGAAAAAATAGCAAAAAATAACAAAAGCCCACCCAAAAATATCATTAACTACCTTGTTACCCAGGTCAACAAATTTAGCAGAGCGGTGTCTAGTTTTGACTCTTTCAGGCATCCATTAGAGCCGAAAACTGACTTATTTGCTACGAAATACTAATAATTCGCCTACTGTATATACATATATACAACTCACACCTAGGGGTTATCATTTGGCAGTATCCCCTATCGTTCTGGACTTGTTTGGGCAGACTCTTAACAGAGTTTTGCAAAAAAAATAACGCAATCAAACTTAAAACTAAGCCAGAATACGTTACTACAATAGATAAAAACATTGCCCAAACGACCCTGTTCTCAAAGAGCATGTT